>NC_081184.1:107585835-107885835 GCF_029867415.1 Vicia villosa
AGCACCATTTTTCATTAAGCACATTGAAAATTCTGACGAAAATCGGGCAGAGTAACGGCTGTTTTCGGGTAAAATCCTTATCTCAATGCCTTGGAATTAACCATCAAGGGCTTTCAAGGACATACCTGCACATACAAACAAACAACAATCCAATGCCAGACAGACAGAATAACAGCAGAGTAATAACAGAATAAGGGTCCAAAGGCACTAGGTCCATAAGTCCGAATCTCCAAAATGCTAGGGATAGTAACCAATAGTCCAAAGAGAGCCTTATGTGTTTTTTAGATTTTTGGTTGTTTATTAGTGTTTTGGCATAAAAGTAAAGTATGGTCCAAGTGGACAAAAGGAAAATAGCGGAAGCATAAACATATGTCCAAGTGGACAAAGAGAAAATAGCGGAATTATAAACGTCCAAATGGACAAAGAGAAAATGGCGGAATGTAAATATGATGAAATGATAAAATAAAGCGATAAAGCGAGAAATATAAAGAGCGGTATAATAAATGGCGGAAATTAAAGTTAGTTGTTAGATGTTAAAGATAACCATCTTGAAACTTGTCAAGTATGTTATCAAAGTTAGTAATGAAGATCGATGGTGAGTGAATGATGTACTCGGATTTAAGGTCAATGGAAACTTATCAGAAGCTTGATAAAATCATAGCGACTACACGATAAATTTCCATAAGTCATAAATTAACCGCATACAATTCTCTTCCATATTCGATCTTTTATCGAGTCGGGACAAATGTAGGAGAACTCTCCATGTATCAAGATCATCAATCAAAAGAAATAAGAAGGAGAAGAAGAAATGATCTAGCCTTTATCAAGAATCCATAGAATTCTCAAGATATCAAGACTTTCATCGATCAAGAGAAAATAAGATGAAAAAAAAAAAGATAAGAATGAAAACAAATTGATCTAGTCTTTATCAAGAATCCATAGAATTCTCAAGATATTAAGACTTTCATCGATCAAAAGAAAGTAAGATGAAAAGATAAGAATGAAAACACAAAAGAAAATCAACTCACACTATCATTAATATCATTCATCCATTTTGGTGGATTAGGTCATTTCAAACCTATCAACACCCTAGATCCAATGATATTAATGAAGTGGAGGAAGAAGGAAGCCAAAACAAGCATAAAAAAGGCAAAAAAACACATTCTGCCAGCAGGAAATCGATTTACCTCTGTAGGAAATCGATTTCCTGAGTGCGGAGTTCAAAGTTTGAAAAAAAATAAGGTGGAAATCGATTTCCTACAGAGGGAAATCGATTTCCTGCACACAACATTCAAAAAATCAGCATTAGGAGGCATAAAACTTGACTTAAGCAAACATACAAACACCTTATGATCACACATCAATTGGAGCACGAATTTTTCATCAATTCACCATCAAATAGGACCAATATAGCATCAAAGATGCATCACACACAAACACAAAAGAATCACATCATGATGGATGAATAAAGATGAAGAAAATTACCAAATCTTGAACAAAACTTAGATCTACTTCAAGAATCACCAACACAAATCTTGATCTCTCAACAATTGAAGAAAAAAAGAGTGAAATGGATGGTGGTTTAGCTCAAAGTTTGTGAGGTTCAAGATGTGACTCACAAACTTTATGAAAGAAAAAGAGCTTTGGTGAATTTGGTAAGGATGAGGAGAGAAATTGCAAGGGGTTTTTTGGCTCTCAAAGCTTGAGAAAGGAGAGAGTAGTGGGCTCTATTTATAGGATGAGATCAAGAGTAGTGGTAGTTTGGTCTTTTTGCATTTGGTAATTAACTTGTGTTTAATTGGTGATTAAAGTGGTATTTAAATGGTAAAATGAGGTTTAAGTGGGTTTAATGAAGGGATTAATTTTGATGAGGTGGAAAATTGGTAAAATGATCAAATAAAAAGGTGCCAAAATGATGTCAAGCTTCTCTCCTTATATTTTTTTGAATTTCGCCTTAAGGAAATCGATTTTCCCAGGAGTGAAATCGATTTCACTCTGTTCCAGAAGAGAAATTGGCGCAAAATACACTAGGGAAATTGATTTACCCAGGAGGGAAATCGATTTCATGCTGTCCAGAATGTGATTTTATTGATGATTGCTGCAGGGAAATCGATTTACCCAGTAGGGAAATCAATTTCATCAGTCAAAAATGTGAAAAATGCCTTGTTTATTGCATGTCTTGGCTTGGTACCTACAAAACAAAAGCCTACAAAGAAACAAAGCAATGTTTTTGGTATTTGGGTTAGTATAAAACAAATTAAAGAAAATTAGGTGCTTGATAGTTCCCCTCAAAGACGAAGCAAACATAACACCGAAAAATGAAATCTCAAGATTGTGATCTTGATTAATGATTGAGATGCAAATGATGTATGATCTTAGGGTCAAAAATTGGGGTATGACACATTCGTCTTTGTCTAACTCTGCCTCTTTCATGATCCTCAAGGATGGAATCTGAACTTCAATCGGCAACACAACTTCCATACCATAGACTAATGAGAACGGGGTTGCCCCAGTTGATGTACGTGCGGAAGTACGGTAACCATGAACAGCAAATGGTAACATCTCATGCCAATCCTTGTAAGTCACCGTCATTTTCTGTACAATCTTCTTTATGTTCTTGTTGGCGGCCTCCACAGCACCATTCATCTTTGGTCTATATGGAGAAGAATTGTGATGCTTGATATTGAACTGTGTGCAGAGTTCAGTAATCATCTTGTTGTTCAAATTGGTACCATTGTCTGTGATAATCCTTTCGGGGATGCCATACCGACAAATAAGATTGTGCTTAATGAATCGAGCCACCACATTCTTGGTGACGGAGGCGAATGAAGCAGCCTCTACCCATTTGGTGAAGTAATCGATGGCCACAAGGATGAAGCGGTGTCCATTGAAAGCGGTAGGTTTGATTTCTCCGATCATATCAATGCCCCACATTGCAAAATGCCAAGGAGCAGTCAGAACATTCAGAGGAACTGGAGGTACGTGTACTTTGTCGGCGTATATCTGGCATTTGTGGCATGTTCTAGAATGTTGGTGACAGTCAGTTTCCATAGTGGACCAGTAGTAACCCGCTCTTAGAATCTTTTTAGCCATATTATGTCCACTAGAATGGGTTCCAAAGGTACCATCGTGCATGTCTTTCATGATCTCTTCAGCTTCCTTCTTGTTCACACAACGAAGCAGGGTTGAATCATGATTGCGCTTGTATAAGGTTCCATTGCTCAGAAAGAACTTGGATGCGAACCTTCTTAAGAATTTCTTGTCATTGATGGATGCCCCTTCAGGATACTCTTGAGTCTCGAGGTATCATTTTACTTCGTGAAACCATGGCTTTTCTTCAACCTCGTCAGTAACTATTTCGTAACAGTATGCTGGTTCGTCATATCTTTCAATAATAACTACAGGAGCCTCGTTGTCCCATCTGACCTTGAACATGGATGACATAGTAGCTAACGCGTCTGCCAGTTGATTCTCTTCTTGGGGAATATGTTCAAAAGTAATCTCTTCGAAGTGTGGAATTAAAGATAGAACCAAATCTTTATAAGGCATGAGATTAGGATGCTTCGTGTCCCATTCTCCTTTGATCTGACTAATTACTAGGGCTGAATCCCCATATACTTCCAAGAACTTGATTCTTAAGTCGATAGCAGCTCTGAGTCCCAAGATACATGCTTCATACTCAGCCATATTGTTGGTACAGTCGAAACATAGTCTTGCTGTGAACGGGGTGTGTCCACCTGCGGGAGAGATAATTGCAGCGCCAATACCATTACCAAGTGCATTCGAAGCTCCATCAAAAACCATAGTCCATCGGGATCCTGGTTCAGGTCCTTCATCCGGGCCAGGTTGTTCATAATCAGTAACAAGCATAACATCTTCATCTGGGAATTCAAAACTCATGGATTGATAGTCGTCCACAGCTTGTTGAGCTAAATGATCTGCCACTACACTTCCTTTGATTGCTTTCTGTGTTGTGTATTGGATGTCATACTTTGTTAATATCATTTGCCATCTTGCTATTCGTCCAGAGAGAGCGGGTTTTTCGAACACGTACTTGATAGGATCCATTCTAGAAATCAACAAAGTGGTATGGTTCAACATATACTGTCTCAGTCGGCGAGCAGCCCATGCCAAAGCACAACAAGTTTTCTCGAGCAGTGAGTATCTTGTTTCACAGTCGGTAAACTTTTTGCTAAGGTAGTATATTGCATGCTCTTTTCAACCAGACTCGTCATGTTGCCCTAGTACGCACCCCATTGAATTCTCTAGTACAGTTAAATACATGATTAGAGGTCTTCCTTCAAATGGTGGTATCATGATCGGAGGTTCTTGCAGGTTGTAACACCCCTCTAAATAACCCGCGGCAATTAAACAAATTATTTAAATCAGAGTAACATGTAGAGAGGTATCACACTTCATAAATAACAAAAGCACACGTCACATAAGTCATGCATCATTGGAACACCTGAAAATCATAACTCATTATCCAAACCATGTTCTACGCAGCGGAAAAATACATCATCAAGTCTGCATTATTACTAAATGTATCAGACTTCAACCAAAACAGATAAATATAGAGTTACAATCAAACTACAAACAAACGTTCCCAGTGTTACAACTACCAGAGCATGACACCTGACGCTAACTAAAAACACTGACTCATGAGCTAATCCTCATCGAGTCGATCAGCCGCTATCCTCAATCTGAAAATGACAACATGTAAGGGTGAGTCTCGTCATAATTAACAAATGTTATAAGGTTATAAAGCAATAACACGTCACAGTTGCATCATTCACCCAATTGTTTCATAAACAGACAATCAAAACAAAACAAATAACAACCAACACATCATCAGCATTTACAACACTGGAATACCTCCAAATCATGTCATAAATCATGCATATGAATGAACTGACACTATGCATGTGGTACCAACGTCATCCAATGGGAATAACCCATGACCGATCTATCATCATCCAGATACGGCCCTGCCAGCACAGATTCCACACAATGGGAATCATGCCCTTCAGTGATCCAACACATCCCTTATGGATACAGTATCAACAATGCACATGAATGAATGCAACATATATAACATACTTATATCATTATCAACATCATCCTCAATCATCATCATCATCATTCAAGTATGTTCATATATATTAACATCATTCAACCACAATTCTATCATCATCATGTCGAAACACGTACATATTTGCTACAATCATCGTCATCATCAAGAAATAGCAACATATAATATCATCATTCTAAAACCAGTCAAATCATCATCACATAGCTCGTTTAATAAAGTTCATTTAGCCCAAAACGGCGCATCAAATGAACCAACGGTTAGAAAGTTACGCCTCTTTGAACTTTCTTAAAATATCACAAAACATCAACAGCACGCGGCGCCATCAAACATTCGCGGCGCGGTACGAATCAAAACAACGCCTTCGCGGCGCGTACACATGTTCGCGGCGCGGAACGATTTGGAACAGCGCCTTCGCGGCGCGGTCACCCGTTCGCGGCGCGTACTGAACGCAACCAAACTTCCTGACCTTTTGCCTTCAGGTTCGCGGCGCCTCCCCTCTGTACGCGGCGCGAACCGCGATTCTGGAAACCCCAATCTGCAGAAAAACAGCATTCCATGTATCCCAAACACCCCAACACATACCAGTGCGAACATGGAGAATTATAATGCACAAACAACACAATTTACGTCTCATAATGCACCAAATATTCATCAATTGAGATTATAACAACGCATACATCATAGATTCAAAACACAGGGTCAAATATCACACAATTGACACAATCCCTAAACCTATTATATGACTCAATTGATCCGAATTCTACATCTATTCAGCATTATCAACCCCTAACCCGATAATAGATGGTAATCAAGACAAGTCCCCCCTTACCTTAGATAATTCTGGATTCTTGGTCTCTTCCTCTATCGTTTTCCTTCGCGTTCCTCGTTCTTCAGACTTCTTTCTTTCACGCTCTTTCTTGGTTCCCAAATCCAATGTTTATGAAATAATAAAATTAGAAAAAGGTTTTACAGAATCACCCCCCCTTCTTCCACTATTTCCACATATGGCCCAAAAGCCAAAACCTCATTTATTTATTATTTCCACCATTTCTTTAATAATTCTAATTATTAATTCAATAATAAAATTAAATTAATATTAAAATTATACGGGCGTTACAACCCTCCCCCACTAAAAGAGTTTTCGTCCTCGAAAACATACCTCAAGCAAAGAGTTCCGGATAGGAATCTTTCATCTGGCTCTCTAGCTCCCAGGTAACATTTCCTTCAGCTGGTCCTCCCCAAGCTACTCTGACTAAAGCTATTTCCTTGCCACGCAATTGCTTCAGTCTTCTATCTTCAATCCTTACAGGCAACGTTTCAACCGTTAAGTTGTCTTTTACCTGTACATCGTCTACTTGGATCACATGGGACGGATCTGGAATGTACTTCCTCAATTGAGACACATGAAACACGTCGTGCAAGTTTGCAAGCATCGGCGGCAAAGCGACACGATATGCCAATTCTCCCACTTTTTTAGAAATTTGGAACGGTCCAATAAAACGCGGAGTCAACTTCCTTGACTTCAATGCCCGACCAATTCCTGTCATAGGAGTAACTCTCATAAACACATGATCTCCCTCTTGAAACTCAAGTGTCTTCCTTCTTTTATCATAGTAACTCTTCTGACGACTCTGAGAAGCTCTCATCTTCTCCTGAATCATCTTAATCTTCTCCGTAGTCTGTTGTACAATTTCCGGCCCAATCACGGCACTCTCACTAGATTCATACCAACACAACGGCGTCCTACATCTCCTACCATACAAAGCCTCAAACGGAGCCATACCAATACTCGAATGATAACTATTGTTGTAAGTAAACTCGATCAAAGGCAGATAACTATCCCAAGTACCTCCTTTTTCCAGCACACAAGCACGTAACAAATCTTCTAACGACTGTATTGTCCTCTCCGTCTGTCCATCCGTCTGCGGATGATAAGCAGAACTCAACCTCAGTTTAGTACCCAAAGCCTTCTGCAAACCTTCCCAGAACTTAGACGTAAACCTCGGATCTCTGTCTGACACGATACTTGAAGGAATACCGTGAAGACTAACTATCTTCTCGATATACAACTGGGCTAGCTTCTCCATCGGATAATCCATCCTCACCGGTATAAAATGTGCAGATTTCGTCAACCTGTCTACCACGACCCAGATAGCTTCACAATTCTTGCCAGTCCTCGGCAAACCCGACACAAAATCCATTGATATGCTATCCCACTTCCACTCAGGAATAAACATCGGTTGCATAAACCCAGACGGTTTCTGATGCTCAATCTTTGACTTCTGGCAAATTAAACAAGAGTACACAAACTCGGCAATTTCTTTCTTCATTCTCGGCCACCAAAACAACTTTTTCAAATCATGATACATCTTGGTAGCACCAGGATGAATACTCAACCCACTACGGTGTCCTTCTTCTAAAATACGTTTCCGGAGTTCAACAATATCAGGGACACACACTCGATCACCAAACCTCAGTATACCATTTTCATCAATTCTGAATTCACCACCCTTGCCTTGATTAATCAAAGTCAACTTATCTATTAACTCAACATCATCTTTCTGACCCCCTCTGATCTCTTCAAGAATGCCACTAGTCAACTTCAACATACCCAATTTGACACTAGTAGGAGTACCTTAACATACCAAACTCAAGTCTCTGAATTGTTCAATCAAATCCAATTCCTTCATCATTAGCATAGACATATGCAAGGTTTTCCTACTCAATGCATCAGCAACAACGTTTGCCTTACCCGGATGGTAATTCAAACCAAAATCATAATCTTTCAGGAATTCTAACCATCTTCTCTGCCTCATATTCAACTCTTTCTGGTCAAAGAGATACTTCAGGCTCTTATGATCACTGAATACCTCAAATCTCGAACCATACAAATAGTGTCGCCACAACTTCAAAACGAACACTACAGCTGCCAACTCCAAATCATGAGTCGGATAATTCCTCTCATGTACTTTAAGTTGTCTCGACGCATAAGCAACTACTTGCTGATTTTGCATTAACACGCCACCTAAACCCATTAGTGACGCATCACAGTAAATCACAAATGATTCTGTCGGATTCGGCAAAATCAAGATAGGAGCACTAGTCAACCTTCTCTTCAGCTCTTGGAATCCCTCTTCACACTTTGCATCCCAAATAAAAGCTTGTCCCTTCCTGGTTAGTTTAGTTAACGGCAACGCTAACTTTGCAAATCCTTCAATAAACTTCCTGTAATAACCTGCAAGGCCAAGAAAACTACGAATCTCTGATACTGACTTCGGAGCTCCCCACCGAGACACGGCCTCTATCTTTGTAGGATCAACAGCGATACCATTCTTAGAAATCACATGTCCAAGAAAACTAACTTCTTCTAACCAGAATTCACACTTCGACAGTTTGGCAAAAAGTTGCTTCTCCTTCAACAGTTCTAGCACAGTTCTGAGGTGTTCGGCATGTTCTTCCTCATTCTTAGAATATATCAGAATATCGTCGATAAATACCACCACAAACTTGTCGAGATAAGGATGAAATATTCTGTTCATATACTCCATAAAAACACCAGGTGCATTAGTAACTCCAAACGGCATTACCGAATACTCGTAATGTCCATACCTCGTTCTAAAAGCAGTCTTCTGAATATCATCATCTTTCACACGTATCTGGTGATACCCAGACCTCAAATCAATTTTACTAAATACTCGTGCTCCAACCAACTGATCCATCAAATCATCAATCCTCGGCAATGGATACCGATTCTTGATAGTAACCTTGTTCAATTGTCTGTAATCTACGCACAGCCTCATCGAACCCTCTTTCTTCTTTACTAGCAGCACAGGCGCACCCCATGGAGAAACACTAGGACGAATAAATTTCTTCTCCAGTAATTCTTCTAACTGCTTCTTCAGTTCGGCTAGCTCAGACGGCGACATACGGTACGGTGCCATCGACACTGGACTGGTTCCCGGAATCAATTCAATAGAAAACTCCACTTCTCTTTCCGGTGGTAATTCATTTACATCTTCAGGAAAAACTTCTGGAAATTCACACACCACAGGTAATTCGCTACTAGCCACCTTTTCTTTCACATTCATCATTGCGAACAACATAAATACCGTTGCACCATCTCCGATAGCCTCATTCACCTGCCTAGCTGTCATTTCCAGATTATCAGCACAACCCTCTTCAGGAAAAGTTACCGTCTTCTCAAAACAGTTGATATGAACACGGTTGAACTCCAACCAGTTCATTCCCAGGATTACATCAAGTTCTTTCAACGGAAGGCACACTAAGTCCATTCCGAATTCTCTACCAAAAATGTCAACCGGACAATTCAAGCATGCAGACGAAGTAGTTACTGAACCCGACGCAGGAGTGTCAATAATCATACTTCCATTTATGTCAGATATCTCAAGATTTAACCTCGTAGCACAGTCCAAAGAAATAAAAGAATGAGTTGCTCCAGTATCAATAATCGCAACTAAAGGTGTGCCATGAATGAAACACGTACCTTTAATCAATCTGTCCTCTGGAGTAGTCTCTGACCCGGTCAAAGCAAAAACTTTTCCTCCCGATTGGTTCTTCTTTGGCTTAGGACAATTAGGACTGATGTGACCCTCTTCACCACAGTTGTAACAAGTCACAACTCTCTTCTTACAATCAGCCGCGACATGACCCACTTCTTCACACTTGAAGCACTTCTTCTGGTTCAGCTTACACTCATTCCTACGATGTCCCATCTCACCACAATTGTAGCATCTGATACGAGCACTGGAATCTCCCCCACTGGGTTTCTTCCAATCAACAGGTTTACCTCCACCATATGGTTTACCTCTGTCCATAGGCTTCTTCCCCTTTCTGTCAACCAACTCGCGAGAGTGAGATGACTTCAGCTTGATGCTATCTTCCTCAAAAATCCTGCTACAATCCACCAGATCAACAAATATCCGGATCCTCTGGTACCTGATACCCTGTTTGATCTCGTCACGGAGGCCATTCTCAAACTTGACACATTTCGAGAATTCACTGGCTTCGTCGTTGTTGTAGTGCACATAGTACTTTGCCAGTTCCACAAACTTGGCAGCATACTCTGGTACAGTCATGTTACCTTGAACCAACTCCAAAAATTCCACTTCTTTTCTGCCCCTGACATCCTCAGGAAAATACCTCCTCAGAAACTCCCTTTTGAATATAGCCCAAGTAACCGCTGTACCGCCGGCATCCAGTTCAGCTTTTGTTGTCAACCACCAGTCATCAGCCTCCTCAGACAACATGTGGGTACCAAACCTCACCTTGAGATTCTCAGCACAATCTATGACTCGGAAAATCCTCTCGATCTCTTTGAGCCATTTCTGAGCACCCTCAGGATCGTGCGTGCCTTTGAACAATGGAGGATTGTTCCTCTGAAAATTCCCCAGTTGCCTATCAGCACCAATCCCTGTTCCTACAGTCCCTCCTCCAAGCACACCAGCAATCATGCCCAGAGCCTCAGCAAGAGCATCATCGTTTCTTCCTCCTCTTCCAGCCATTTGTTCTGCTTAAATACAACAATCCAGTCAGAACAAGTATCGACAATAACTCGTATTAGTCGTATACACAGGAAAACTGACACTGACACTAAGACTCTGGTCACAACGACCGACTATGCTCTGATACCACTATTGTAACACCCCTCTAAATAACCCGCGGCAATTAAACAAATTATTTAAATCAGAGTAACATGTAGAGAGGTATCACACTTCATAAATAACAAAAGCACACGTCACATAAGTCATGCATCATTGGAACACCTGAAAATCATAACTCATTATCCAAACCATGTTCTACGCAGCGGAAAAATACATCATCAAGTCTGCATTATTACTAAATGTATCAGACTTCAACCAAAACAGATAAATATAGAGTTACAATCAAACTACAAACAAACGTTCCCAGTGTTACAACTACCAGAGCATGACACCTGACGCTAACTAAAAACACTGACTCATGAGCTAATCCTCATCGAGTCGATCAGCCGCTATCCTCAATCTGAAAATGACAACATGTAAGGGTGAGTCTCGTCATAATTAACAAATGTTATAAGGTTATAAAGCAATAACACGTCACAGTTGCATCATTCACCCAATTGTTTCATAAACAGACAATCAAAACAAAACAAATAACAACCAACACATCATCAGCATTTACAACACTGGAATACCTCCAAATCATGTCATAAATCATGCATATGAATGAACTGACACTATGCATGTGGTACCAACGTCATCCAATGGGAATAACCCATGACCGATCTATCATCATCCAGATACGGCCCTGCCAGCACAGATTCCACACAATGGGAATCATGCCCTTCACTGATCCAACACATCCCTTATGGATACAGTATCAACAATGCACATGAATGAATGCAACATATATAACATACTTATATCATTATCAACATCATCCTCAATCATCATCATCATCATTCAAGTATGTTCATATATATTAACATCATTCAACCACAATTCTATCATCATCATGTCGAAACACGTACATATTTGCTACAATCATCGTCATCATCAAGAAATAGCAACATATAATATCATCATTCTAAAACCAGTCAAATCATCATCACATAGCTCGTTTAATAAAGTTCATTTAGCCCAAAACGGCGCATCAAATGAACCAACGGTTAGAAAGTTACGCCTCTTTGAACTTTCTTAAAATATCACAAAACATCAACAGCACGCGGCGCCATCAAACATTCGCGGCGCGGTACGAATCGAAACAACGCCTTCGCGGCGCGTACACATGTTCGCGGCGCGGAACGATTTGGAACAACGCCTTCGCGGCGCGGTCACCCGTTCGCGGCGCGTACTGAACGCAACCAAACTTCCTGACCTTTTGCCTTCAGGTTCGCGGCGCCTCCCCTCTGTACGCGGCGCGAACCGCGATTCTGGAAACCCCAATCTGCAGAAAAACAGCATTCCATGTATCCCAAACACCCCAACACATACCAGTGCGAACATGGAGAATTATAATGCACAAACAACACAATTTACGTCTCATAATGCACCAAATATTCATCAATTGAGATTATAACAACGCATACATCATAGATTCAAAACACAGGGTCAAATATCACACAATTGACACAATCCCTAAACCTATTATATGACTCAATTGATCCGAATTCTACATCTATTCAGCATTATCAACCCCTAACCCGATAATAGATGGTAATCAAGACAAGTCCCCCCTTACCTTAGATAATTCTGGATTCTTGGTCTCTTCCTCTATCGTTCTCCTTCGCGTTCCTCGTTCTTCAGACTTCTTTCTTTCACGCTCTTTCTTGGTTCCCAAATCCAATGTTTATGAAATAATAAAATTAGAAAAAGGTTTTACAGAATCACCCCCCCTTCTTCCACTATTTCCACATATGGCCCAAAAGCCAAAACCTCATTTATTTATTATTTCCACCATTTCTTTAATAATTCTAATTATTAATTCAATAATAAAATTAAATTAATATTAAAATTATACGGGCGTTACACAGGTACTCCTTTATTTTGTCAAAGGCTTCTTGACATTGGTCGTTCCATTTTACTACTTGATCTTTCCTCAGTAACTTGAAGATTGGCTCACAAGTAGCGGTCAGATGGGAGATAAATCTAGCAATGTAGTTCAGACGTCCCAAGAATCCTCTAACTTCTTTCTCGTTTCGTGGAGCAGGCATCTCTTGAATAGCTTTTACCTTTGCAGGATCGACTTCAATACCTTTACTACTAACAACAAAACCTAGCAGCTTTCCAGACCTTACGCCAAAGGTGCATTTGTTCGGATTCAGTCTCAACTTGTACTTCTTCAACCTATCAAACAATTTCTGCAGATGGACCAGATGTTCTTCTTCAGTGTTGGATTTTGCAATCATATCATCGACATAAACCTCTATCTCTTTGTGGATCATATCATGGAATAGAGCTACCATTGAGCGTTGGTACGTTGCCCCAGCGTTCTTCAGCCCAAACGGCATGACCTTATAACAGAAGGTGCCCCAAGGCGTAGTGAAAGTTGTCTTTTCCATGTCTTCGGGTGCCATCTTGATCTGATTATAACCTGAGAAACCATCCGTGAAAGAGAACACCTTGCATTGCGCAGTACTATCAAGGTATGGAAAAGAAAGAAACGCGCGCGCGGGTGATTCAAACCCTCCAATCACGCGTCGACACATCATCATCTTCTTCAATCAAAACTTGCAACATGCTTTTTACACCGTTTCTGCGTGCACGCTGTAATAGAGCTATACCTTCTACACATGTGAAAAACCAAACGAACGCAAAACTACACAAAAATTTGGCGCGACCATACCAAAGGAATCGTCCAGCATCCCTAAGCATGATTATGGCATCGATTTAACCTGATTTTGGCTTAAATAGAAAGCCCCCAATTAAAGCTTCGAAACCCTAACATGGTATAACGCTCGAAACAACATATGAATGCAATTAATTCTCTAGAAACAGCCATAACATTAAGGCATACACAAATATGCAATCGAATATGATTAATAATGCTTGTATGATGCAAATCGATGAGAAAAGAAAAACGGAAAACTGAGGGAGTATACGTGATGATTCCGTGCGTGTTTCTTGCGTGTGAGGATTGAGATTGCCTCAGTGATGTCCAGGGAATGTATTGGAAGCACAAAAACCACTTGAATCAACCTGCAATTCTCGATTGGAATTTGAGATTTTCTTGAAACTTTTGGTTCGGATTAGGGTCTTTTTGGCTGCAGATTCTTTCTCCTAAGGGTTTGGTTGCATCATATATTTATAGGAGAATGTTTTAGGTTAGCTAAACTGAACTGAATCTCTATAAATCTTTGATTGAAATTGTGAGAAATTTGATTTATAAAAGCTTCTAAATTTGGCCCTTAATTGATCTTTTTTGTACCTCAAATCATGTGAACGAAATTTGGGTGTCTTAATGAGAATATTTGATTGGTATTTGGCTTAGGATTAAAGCAATGATCATATCTTTCATCAATTTATTATTTTATATAATTAAATCATGATTTAAATGTATAGAAATCATAAAATAATTAATAAAAACAATATAAAATTGAGAGATATGTTTTTGGGGCGTGGATGGGCTTAGGATAAGGTTTGGATGAAAATAATATGAGCTCATTTGAAACATATTCATTTTGAAACCTTATTCTTCACACTTTTCCTTCAAAATTAGCCCAACTTTGACAATGTCTATCTCCCTCAATTTTTGAGGTATGGGGGAGTTCTAGGACTTTTTAGAAACCTTGAAGAGTCCTCTAACCAGTGTTTTTGGTCCCATGTAAAAGTGATTTTCCATGCTCCTTGTGTGTCCTTTTGAAAAAAGTGACTTTTTATTGACTTTTGAAAAGGACCTATAATGTTTTGGTCCATATTTCCCAAATGAAGCATTTTTAGACTTGGCATGTGAGAGACAAAGTTGTAGAGAATAAAATTTCCTTCAAGATGAGCTTTGGATGGAAAATTTTGGATGTTCCATGTGAGAGTTATGGCTGGTCAAAGTTCAGTTGACTTTCTCCTGTACAAACCCTAATTTAGAAACCTTTTGATTTGTTGATTTTTTATCTTTCCTTGATGAACCATGATCAATTCTTGATCAAATGGTGGATGATGCTTCAATATGAGGATGTTGACAAAAAATCAGGAGTTTTGACTGTACCTTGACCACAGTTGACTTTTAGGTCAACCCAGTCGACTGTTGACTTTCTAAGTAATTGAGTGATCAATCTTTTGACTTGGACCCTGAAATTTGTCATGGAGGTCATGTGAGACATCATAGACCATATGGAATGCCTTGGAGCTATTGATTCATTGATTTTTATTCAGAACCACAAAACCATAATTCTCTGATCTTTGTTTAGGAGAGTGTGTCTTAGAGCTTTGTATATTGATTTGACTTTTGAATAGGAGAAATAGTGTGGGCAAATTTTGGGGTATGACACACATATCTGTTACTCTCGCCATTGGTAGGTCCGATTGTTGGGATGCTTTTTGGTTTGACCAACAATGCGAAGAAATTTAACAGCTTGACGAAATTTTTTATAGCTTGACTCTCTAACGAGAAACATACACGCAAGAATACAAAAAGCTTATGCTTCTCTTTGAAGGTGCGAGACACACAAGTAAGGGGGGTTAAATTGGGTTGCACCTGTTACACCCCAATTTACCCCGTAAAATATTAAGAAAATCAGAGTAATTCTTTTCCAATTTATAAATATGAAATTAGGATGTCACACGTCATATTAAATCATACATCACAAAGTAACTTCTCATTTTAATAAAACAGATACATAACACTGATATTCGAATGAACCAAGGTATACTTCATAAATATTAAACTTCACATTTTCATACACAGCAGAAATTATTCATGTTCATATTATAAAAAAAAAGTGTACTTAAATACACCACGACTAAACGTTCATCCCTTCCCGAGTGTCACGTATCAGAGCAAGACCCGACTCAATAGAAGCAACGGAAGATTAACATCTTCCAAGCTATTCCGAAAGCGCACTAATGTTCTTAACCTGCACATTACCAATATAGGGGTAACATTCAAACTGAAGGGGTGAGATATCGAACCATATAAACAAGAGTATGATTAACAATATGCATTAGAGCTCGAGTGTTATAAAATCATCACTTCACAACATTAACATCGCAATTCACATCATAATATCCAACAAACAATTCACATCATAATTAAAGTCACAATACCTCGTATACATTCATAAAATCAAATCACAGCACTTCACAGTTAAATCACATTTATGCAAAAACCAAATGCGACACTAACAATGCACATGTGTGTGGTACCTAAGGCTTCACCCCCCATCGCCAATTGCCAGTTATTAGAGGCAAAAAAACAGGCATAAGCCTTTGTCACAGTTTGCCAATCCAGGCTGTTACAGAAATATGCAATACATGTGACTCGACACATGCAACATCACATCACAACGTTAATCATTCATCACGAAGGCATAAACCTATATCACCATTGTTACCAATAATTAGAGGTAACACATCGTCACTAAATTTTCTGCACATCACAAGGTTAACAGAATAATAACACCACAATGTCACTGGCCATTGGCCTACAACTTCATTTAGCACGACACGACAACAAAATCAGCAACATGATCAACAACAAAAGCAAACATCACAACAATACATCAACAACGACACATACATCACAACAAATCAACCATAAATAATTCCAAGGCAATTCACATAATTTCAAAGAGTATTTAGTCCAACAATCCAACCAAAAAGAACCGACACGCGTCCCGTAATTATTCAAATAATTCTCATCCTAAACCGATTAATTAAATTATCGGTTAAAATTATTAATGTCACGGTTTCAGCACTGTTTTCATCACTTCTCTCATTACGGCTAATATATCTCTATCGCTAGAAATTCTTTCTAATGTCAAAATTCCAACTACATTACGAGTTATATTTTCCTACTATTTCTCTGATATTGTCTAGTACTTACACTTATATATATACCAACAACTGCTACTGATACTTTTGTTTCTTTTATATTTAACTTGCACCTGTTATACCACTATGCTGTTAGTATTAATTTCTACTGATACTAACCTACACTTCGGCTACTGGTTACTAGATTATCCTCCTGCAAATCGACTCAGTTGAATTCATCTCAATTACCTCTTAAATTCATCAAACACTATTACTGAGTTATCACTAGATATTATTTCTGCAAACACTACTAATTAATTCCTATACAGTATCCATATATGTATCTAATTATCATGGAATTACTGGAGTGCAACTAAGTGGCCCCCGCCCCCTTAGCTATGGCGCCCGACCCCTATCCATTATGGGGCACCCGTCCCAAAAACATGGTCACTCGTCCCTTACTATGGGGCGCCCGCCCCCTTAAGGGTGTGGCTCCCCGCCCCTTAATGGGTTGTCTTCCTCTTTCACTCAAGTTTTTCAGACATGCTTTACAGAATATTTTTCCATCCATCGCAAAACTTCATCAATCGAATTCACCAGCATAATTTCATTCATCAAAACCACAAATAAACACAATCGATCCATACACGACACAACACAATAATTTCACAAACCACACAGTATTTCCAGAACAATTTCATAAGCAGATTTTCCAGAAAACAACAAACATCACAGTGATACAATTTATACTAAACAAAGATATAATTTAAAAACCCCAATATCCCACATATGATTTATCATAATCCCAGTTATAGAGATCGAACCCCACCTTTACCTTGAATTCGAGGCTGCTCTATAATCTCCGATCAATTTTCCCGACTTCTGGCTTCACATAATTCTTCCAGTTTCTTCTTCACGGTAAGCTCTCCGTATCACCACCAACCTTGTTTCTCTTGGTCTCTATGCCTCTTCTCTCAGCAACCTTCATGTCCTCTCTTCCCTTAAAATCTTTGTGTTATGCTACTGACACCAAAACCTAATCCTCTTCTTTTATTTAACCTCACATAATTATAATGTTATAATTCCACTTAATCAAATAATATTTTTATTCTCATTATACCATTGGGTCTATTTCCTACACCTCCAATAATACTTAACACCCTCCAACCCAATTAATTAAATAATTATTCCAATATAACAATATTACTTCTAATATCATCTCTCCAATTAAACTGACTAATTTACTCGGCTACTGACATAAACGCTAAAAAAATATCACCTTTCCACCATTCCTCTTGGATTAATACCGACAAATCCCTTACTTCAACGATTTCCAACAATTAAATCCTTAATTAATTTAATTAACCAATTAATTAAATTCGGGGTGTTACAACACCAAATATAATCTTTTTCGCAACTCAAACACAAAGGTAACAAGTGAATAAAAATAATGAACACGATTATTTTTATCCTGGTTCACTGTTAACTAAGTTACCACAGTCCACCCCTGGAAGATGATTTTCCTTTCCACAAGGACTTAATCAACTATAATCAAGAGATTACAGACAACCACAATAAGTATGATCAACCTTGTTGACAACCCCAACAAGTCCGTTGATCCTTATTATAAGTCTGATCAACCTTGTTGACAACTCCAACAAGTTCATTGGTCCTTACAGTAAGCCTGATCAACCTTGTTGACAACTTCAACAAGTCATTCGATCCTTATTGCCAATCCAAGATGACCGTAACCAAAGTCTTCTTGAGAATCTTGACTACACCTAGTTGCTCAAGGAATCTATCAACAATAGTTGATCACAAATATGTGTACACAGAGATGCTTCTAATAAGCAGATTACACAATGTTTAAGTACAACAACACAAAAGTGTTAATAACAAGATATGAACAAAAGATCCTTTCTAATAATACAAAACTATACAAATAATATCTCAAAAGAGTTTGTTTAGCGCTTTAGCGTAATTTTATAGAACTGATTCGTTGATTTCAAATTCTTCCAAGTCCTCCTTTTATAGCTGAAAAAGACATCTGTTGGAGGGAAGAATATGAAGCATAAAACCAGTTGTTTTGTCCCCAACAATCATGGTGGGAATGGTAGACAACAAGTACAAAAGGGATTGTCCTTGCGCCACCCTATTTGAATAGTAGCCATAATATACTTTGTACTTTTATACTCACTATCTCACACAAGCCATTCTTGATCTTTATCTTCTATTTCTTCAGAGGCTTCTGATGTAAGTTGATGAGACATGTTGTAGAAGGACCAGAACTTGAGTCATCTTAGCCTAAGTCTTTGGAGTCTTCAGAACTTGTTTAGCATAACCTTGTCTTCAGAGTCTCCAACACTTGGTCTTCAGAAGTAATGTTTTCAGATATTCAGAACTTTTTTAGAAGAACCTTATCTTCAGCATCTTCAGAACTTTGGACAATAGAAGCAAAGCTTTAGAAGGCCTTCAAAGCTTCCTTGCAAAGTCACAATCATAAGCTCTTGTACTAATGTTCCTTAGAACCGTTGCATAAGACACATTCTATAATCTTGACTTAGATTTGTAACACACCAAAGGTATTCTTCCAGAGTGTTGAGTTCAGAACATGATGACGTCACACGTCTTTTTACTAGAGTTTGAACATGTTTAGAAAAAGCTACACACTAGACAGAAACCATTAAAGTACACAATTTTTCTCTAAGATACCATGTAAATTTATCATCAAACCTCAAGGCTAGATGCAGAACCAATCTCGTTCTTATAATCTCCCCTTTTTAATGATGACAAAACCATGTATTTTGATAGAACAACTCATACAGGATAACCACCATAGAACACAAATTCAGAAAAGCTGACCAGCTCCCCCTGAAACTGTTAATACCCAAAATTAATTTATGCTTGTTCGAAGTCCCCCCCTGAGCCCAAGACTCACAAAATAAATTGTGCAATACATAAGGTAACATAGAGAAGGAATACTTCCCCATTGACGTCTCATCAGAGACTAAATAGAATTTCTGTGTCTTCATCTCAGAACCTGGCCTACTATTAGAACATTATGAAGTATCAGAGCTTGTTTAGTAACTGTCTTGATGCCACACATCAAACATCATAACTAAATCCCTGGTTCTTCTAGAAACTTGATCATGTCGCCAGAAGGTGCAAATCATCATGTCTTCAGAAGGTTCAGCACCTGAACCGTTCCCTAGTTGAACATGTCCTCGATCATGTATTTTGACCATGTCTTAGATCATGTCTTCTGACCACGTCTTAGATCATGTCTTCTGACCATGTCATAGACCATACCCTAGATCATGTCTTAGAACTAAATTTGTGTAGTGTTAAAAGATTAGTTATGTGATTATATATATATATATATATATATATATATATATATATATATATATATATATATATATATATATATATATATATATATATATATATATATATATATATATATATATATATACATATAACCTTATTTTCGTTCTCCAAGATGTTCCTTATTGGACAATATAAAAAGGTAATACGAAAAACTCGTATAAAAAAAGTTCTCAATAGAAATATATAACAACTCGTACACTTTTTCTTCAATGAAAGTTGTAATAGTAAAATCATAATCCTCTTCTCACAGGGGAATCCATAAAACAATGGATATTCAATACATTGTTACATATGTCATCTTACTGTTGAAAAATATTACACATGTATTTCAACACCTATGAACAATCAACTTAGAAGCTATATGATTTCATTCTTTCTATTGATGTGTATTATTCATAGTATACAAGCCTACTTCAGGAGCAGCGAGCAGTTTAGACACAAGTTTTGAAAAGAAAAATACATGAAGTCTGCAAAACATAATCTAAATAATTGCTACAAAATTTGTAATCACATGGTGTAAAGGAGAAAAAAATTTAGGACAACCTGAGTGTTATTTCATGAAGAAGAGCTCACTTTTGTGATGCATTAATTACATTATTGGTTTCAACATTCTCAAGCACATCAGTAATCATTGCAGCTGCGTGACCAAGAGCTTCCTCAACCGCCCTCTTCAACATGAAGGCCAGAACAACAAAAAAAAAACCAAAGTTGTTCAGACAGTAAGAAAGAAGATGGTAATACAAGTGCATAAGAAACCATGAGACAAACATATGTTCTATCACATTTAAATTTTCTTGGTAGCACCTAGCTTTTCCTGAGATGTATGAAGTGTCAAAATTAAGTAAAAGACACCATTTTCATTACAACAAAAAAGCAAAGTGCAAAAAATATTTTCAATTCAAATCTGAAAAGCCTCCAATAAGAAGGCATCGCTTACCATAGCCTTTCCTAACATATTCATGAGGATGTTCGTCCCAAAGTTTTGATCTGTAATTTAAAAGTCCAGTAGCAGTATGTCGTAAAGATGCAAGCGTATTAACCTCATTTATGAATTCCTTCAAGACCTGAAAAAAGGCATATAATTTCAGTCCAAATGCAAATTAGAATTTTTATATAAGAAAGTCACAACAGTAACAATAATTATCCATAAAGGTTGAACACGCCTTTCTACTTTGCGAAGGCTTTGACATGCATTCCGAATTGTCTTGGGGTCATTTGTCTTAATGCCAAATGTAATACGGTGGGAGAACTGACTTTTTGTTTTGTTTTTCGCAAAACATGTTGCGGTTAGCAAGAGTCGCCACCGGCTTTTCTTTTATCCAATAAGGAAAGGCTAAAAAGAACAGGAAAGACCTTGATAGATTTTGAGTTTGGGGGGTAGGTTATACAAAGGGAAGGTGTTAGCACCATTTGTATCCATGGTTATCCATGGACTCTTAATTGCTTAGCTCACTTTGTTTGATTTGTGTGTGTGCTATTGAAAAATATTTTGAGTGCCAATAGTAAGGCAGACTTTGTAATAATTCTTGTATCAGTCCAAAGTTTTGATCTGTAATTTAAAAGTCCAGTAGCATTATGTCGCAAAGATGCAAGCGTATTAACCTCATTTATGAATTCCTTCAAGACCTGAAAAAAGGCATATAATTTCAGTCCAAATGCAAATTAGAATTTTTATATAAGAAAGTCACAACAGTTACAATAATTATCCATAAAGGTTGTCCACGCCTTTCTACTTTGCGAAGGCTTTGACATGCATTCCGAATTGTCTTGGGGTCATTTGTCTTAATGCCAAATGTAATATGGTGGGAGAACTGACTTTTTGTTTTATCCAATAAGGAAAGGCTAAATAGAACAGGAAAAACCTTGATAGATTTTGAGTTCGGGGGGTAGGTTATACAAAGGGAAGGTGTTAGCACCCTTTGTATCCATCGTTATCCATGGACTCTTAACTTCTTAGCTCACTTTGTTTGATTTGTGTTTGTGTGCTATTGAAAAATATTTGGAGTGCCAATAGTAAGGCAGACTTTGTAATAATTCTTGTATCAGTCCTCAAGAATGTATACAACGTGTTTTTTTGAAAATATTTGTTTGAAGTGCCAACAGTAAGGCAGTTTGCTTTATGATAACTCTTGTATCAGTCCTTAAGAGTGTTGATAAAGTGTTTTGAAATTTTTTGTTTTGAAAGCGTGAGGTGTGAAAATGATTTTTGAGTGTGAGCAAGCAATTAGGAGCATCTACCCACTAAGTATTGGTCTTTTCTATTCTATTCCATTTCCTTTGGAGATAATATTATCCATGCCATTAGTTGGTAGAAAATCCTATCTATTGGATGTGAAGAGACAAGCGTTGGGTCATCGAATAGTCATCGAAGGCAACATTTGTAAGGATATATTAGCATTCTCGAAGGGACTATCATCATTTTGTAGGGTCATCGAGGGACAAGATCATTTTTCCGAAGGCAACTCGAAGGGTCATTGAGGGACTATGATCTTTTTGTGTCGAAGGGACGATGATGATTTATTTGTGAGCGTCATTTGCTAAGATATCCTTATGTTCGAGGGACATGACTATTGTAATCGTAAGGCAACAAGAGAGATTACCCTAGAGGTGTATGTGTGAGAAGTGTATTGTTTTCAATTTATTTATCATTTGAAATTAGGTTAGCTATGTCCAATTTGTTAGTCTTTCCATGCACACCCTAATTACTAACAATTATATACAGTAATAGGCAAAACGAAATAAAGGTCCTAGATTATTACAAGGCTTCGGGAGCGGGGGTACACATAATAAAATGGGGAAAAGTAAAATCCTAATTAACTATATTACAACCCAGGAGCATGTACAATAATTGGTAAAAAAATGCGGGAAAGTAAAATCTAAACTATTACAAGGCTTTGATTAACATATACAATTTTCCAAAAATGAATAATAGGCAGAAGAAAAAGAATTAGGGTTTGGGAAAAAAGTTTTAGGGCTAGTTAAGTTAATTATTATGTTAAATTAATGAAAATATCACTTATTGTTAACCCAAATTGTTTAACCTAAACCTAAATATTTAAATGATTTGGAAAATTAGATTATGACAAAAAATTAAGAATAACCCTAATTTGGCTTAAAAAAGGTTTTGACCAAAAATGTTACTCCCTCCGTCTCACAATAGATGTCCTCTTTGATATTTTCACACTTTTTAAGAAAATGATTAATTATGTTGATTTCAATGATAAAATGAGTCTCATTTACTAAAATAACCTTATTAATAATAGGTAGTGGAGTACTTAAATGAATTAAAATACAATAAATAAGGGTAAGTTAGTGGAAAAAAAATAATAAATATCACATTGGTATTTTAAATGGACAAATAATTTGAGACAAATAAAAATAGGAAAGAAGACACCTATTGTGAGACGGAGGGAGTAGAGATTTAGTGATAAAAAGAAGATCAGTGTTAGTAATTAAATGGAGTGAAAAGCAAGTGTAAAAAGGGGTAATGAAGTAAAAAACAAATGGCCAAAAAAAATTGCATGGGACAGGACTTGAATCCACCCTCTTGAGGTCAAGGGATAAAGCTCCATCCACTTGACCAATCCATAAGAAACCTGTTCATAAACCACAGTTGCCCAAAATTACGAAGAACAAACCCTAGCCATGATAATTTACCATACCTGTACTAATTCTCAAAACAAATTATCCGAAAATATTTTATGCATTCATACAAACAATAAGATATGATCAAAACATTTTGATCCTCACCTGCAATGTTTCGGTTGAGAAAACAATTGGAAAAATAGAAAAGTAATTAAAATAAAATCAAAAAAATATAAAAAAAACCTTATTATAAATCAAATTAAATAAGATCACGAACCTACAATTTTTTTTGGATTTTTTTGAAAATATGAAAATAAAAATTAAATCAAATAAAATAGAAAAAAGAAAAATTTGCGATTTTGGAGATAGTATTGTTCCACGATTTTTTTCTGAACTTCTGAAAAAATTCGGAGCAAATTGAAATAATAGTTTTAGAACTCGGCTGATAGGCTGGAAAATTTATCACTGTATTGCAACCGAAATTGCAACCCTGAAAATCAATCAAACAAAATACAAAAAAAAAAAAAAAAAATCCTATCAAGAACACTATACCTGTGGAAGGAGAATTAGGAGAGGTTTTGGAGGTAATGGTTGGTTTTGTGAATAAGGATTGAAAATTGTTAGTTTGGAATATTTGTACGTGAGAAAGTTGGAAAAGGGGGAGATTGTTAGTTCCCAAAACTGTGAAAATAGAGTCCTATTTATAGATTAGAATTAGGTCAAGAGTTAAATGAAATTAATATATTTTTGGCATGGTTTTGAAGATTGAAAATTGGTTGAGATTTGATTCAAGTCTTGGTAAGCAAGATTATGAATCTGGATGGTTTTGTGATTGAGTGCAAGATTTGATTTGAAAAGATTTTATTTATTTTTTATGATTTTTGACTATTTTTTGCATAAAATAATGATTTTAATGAAAAAAATAATATTTTTAAAATGCATTAATTAAAAATACGAAAAATTGAAATTAAAATAATAAAAAATACGATTTTGTGATTTTTTAAATTAAAAAATAAAAATAAAGTTAGAAACAAAATAAAAGGGAAAAAATGTCAAAAGTTGGAAAAGTGAGATTCAAACTCATAACCTTATACTTGCAAGCCTTACTCTCAAATCCTTACCAACTGGGCTATGTCACTTATTTAAAATAAAAAGTCAATTGAAGGTGTATGAAGCATAGGCAAATATTTTGCTATTTATCAAAATATAAATAATTTAAGAGTAAAGCATTTATATTTTAAAATAGACTTCAAATCAAATATTTATAAAATTTAAGATGTCAATGTAAACGACCCCAAGATTTTTTTAAAAATTCAATTTTAAAATAATTTTGAATTTTTGAAGATGGTGGGCAAATTTTGGGGTACAACACCAAAGATATGAAGTACCTGTGTAGGCATAATCATCTGAGAAATTTCCCTTTGATCTAAACCAGAATGTCAAACTGCACTCAAATACAAAATAGATTCAGTAACACATAAATATACAATTTCAACTTCCCATTCTACATCAGGAAACATTGCCTACAAAATATTACAAACGTATAAGCAATAAAACCAGAAGATATAAAAAAGTGTAAGCTTTATCAATAAAAAATGAAGCTATACTACAAATATATAACATAGAACACAATATTTCTTTTCTACAAAGCCACAACAATATTTGCATGGATCTAACAAACGTAAAAAGTTATTATTAAGAGATAAAAAAAACTATTACCATTTGGAGAAGTTCCTTCCTTGAGTAAGTTTTGTTAGAGATATGGATTAGATCCGAAACGACTGGAACAAAATCTTCCTCATATTCAATGTTCGATACTTTTAGGCATGTTTGAGACTTCTAGGCATCAAAAATGAAAATTGATTCAATTTAAAGAAGTGCCTTTGTAGCAACATTTAGTTCAACATTTATCTCTCTTAATCAGTTTCCTTTAAAATCGGTAACTTTCAATTTTCCTTTAACTTACAATTTCCCTTATTCATGTGATGCCAAGTGAAAAAGAAAAGAATAAGTTGGAAAGTGAGTGTATGGGAAACATTGCCACTTCAATTAGAGAATATCAAGGAAGTTGAGAACCAAATCAAGTTGATATAATTGCTTTAGATCACTCACTTTATATTGATCATGTTTGTTTCTCATTCTGCATCAAATAATCAACCGTTGTGTTTATTCAGCCATGTCATTTTCACATTAAGTAAGCATGCATATCTTTAGAGGAAATAATAGACATAAGATAACTGAAACACTGTTTAGAATGTCTTAGAAATTAATCTGCAATAAAAACTATACCTCAATGGCCAGATTAATTCCAACATGTTTTCCATCACTTATAATAGTAAACGCAGGAAAAGGAAGCATTGGGCTAGATTTTTCAGATAGATCAACGATGTGCTTGTACAGTGGAACCTGATATGCTGCTTTCTCCCAAATTGGAAATCTCCCTTATGGATCCGACAAAAAAACATGATAATATGTAAAGCATTGGAAAGATTTTGATTTCCTTATCATTTAAGGTGAGTGATTGTTAAAAGCATAAGTGGTCAATTTAATTAGACTTGATAACTTAAATTGATGTGTATATGATAATATTGATAAGAACCAGACCAACCAAAATATTGATAAGAACATGACTCCAAATATTGAAAGAAAATGTTCGACAATCCGAATCCTTACCCCATCTTTACACAAAGTAGTACAAAGAGGCGAAACCTGAGGAAATTCAACAGAAGCGGGAACCAAATTGGAACAAAATATTTTTGTACATGTTCGATAGTCTGTATCCAGAAAGTTGAATATTAAATTCTTGTACCTCTGCGCTATAAGTAAACAAAACTGTATTAATTTTCAACTTATGTTTTTGCAGCCTGCTTGCCCTTCCCAATTGCAGCACCGAAGTACCTATAAAACAAATATCATGTATAGTTGTGGTCTATCTCTATCGTAACCTCCTAGTATGACACCACAGCCGAAAGGTCTCCAACACTATTATAGACCAGTTATTAGTATGAAGCACAAAGATTTGCAATTTTAAAATGACTACCAGACTTGTTTACTGACTCGAGCCACTAATATAATGTACAAAGGTGCACATAACTAGCCACACGATCAGCAAGCTCCTTAACAGGAATTGGGTCACCGTACCCACTGCTATTTCACAGAGTGAGCGTACCTTAAAATCATTAGAGTTTGAAGATGACCAACAACCTCCAAGCAGTGAATCACTCTTTGCCTTTCTACTTCAGAACTGATAGAGGATCATGCATTGTTCCTGAAATTGTGAACATTTGTCATGTTGCTGTCAAATATTTCCATTACGAACTCAAGAATAAGTTAATAAGAATAAAATAAATATGCTTTCAATATTTTAAAATACATAATGTACTAAAAAAACTAACTATTGTACTCTACTGATTTAAACCACCATCAACATCTACATATATGTATCCAATAAATTTGGGTAGCTATATCAATAATATTTTTTAAAAAATAAAAATAATATGCGATACAAAGCGGTGGAAGAATATGCAAGTATGATTTCCTGCATACTCTCCTAGAATAATATCATATACAACAACAACCAACATCATCAATCCCTGCATAAGGTATCCTGACAAATGTGGCACACTTCATAAATTAAATGGCTCCAAATTAAACTTCATAAGCTCTATCATCCATCAAAATACCCGATAAATTATCTATCATCGCTCAAAATACCCTGTAAATATTCTCTTGCAAGGCCAAAATCTGAAACTTTAACAACAAAATCATTAAAACCAATTACTATAGTTGAACACCAATGGTGTATCTAGCAAAGCCATCATATGAATCTGTCGAAAATACAAGTAAATGAGTGAGTTTTTAGAACCTCTTATATGAAGAGGAAGAAACCTAAAAATATGATTCCACAGTAAGAAATCCTAAAATTTGTACGTATAAATAAAGCTTGTAAAAAATCTGCACACATAAACAACACCACATGAAAAAAGAGAAAGTTGAAACCGAACCTCTTTCATAATATTAATCATCTTTCGCCGCAACCAACGTTGACAAATCATCAGAAACGCACCGCCGACGAATCTCCCCCCTTCCGCTTGAGCCAACACCACTAAACTTGAAACAACAAATATTAAATCAAAATCAAAATTGAACCTGTCTGATACTCAATAATAACAATGAAGAAGGAGAGGGAGAAGGAAGAATAAGAGGAAGGATGAGGAAGAAGAGGGAGAAGGAAGCAGAAGACATGTAGAAGGAGAAGAAAGATGAAGGTTTAGGGGTTAGTGATTTGAGAGAAAAGATGAGAGTTCAGAGAAAGAGAGAGAAAATGAAGTGGAATAATGTGAAAGAGAGATATAACAAAAGTGATAGAATTCTTTAATAATATAATTGGTCAATCCATTGTACAAAGATCAAAAAACCAATAATTTTAATAGGTGTAAAATAAATAAGGATGGGTAGTAATGTCTTTTTCACATCCTAGAATGTTCTTATATGATAGATTTAGAATTAATGTAATAGTTCCCTCAATCAATAGTTTTCAATGTTAAAAGAACCAAAGGATAAATTTTAAACTAATGCATGTTATGAAGAAAAAAAAATAGGTGTCTAATGTTTATGGTATCTTGGATTGAAAGTCTACTTGAATGGATTTAAGCCAACTAAAATTTTTTAAAGTTGACCCTTGGCCCCTTAGATTCAAATCCAAGTTTGTCTTATCCGAATCCAATAACTTTTTCAAAGTCCACATGAAAATTTGTGTTTATGTTGTTTGGGTTCGAATCATGGTATAATTTTCAAAGTGATGATTTTGCATTAGGATTTTGTTCTACATTAGTGGATTTGAATCCAACCTTAGCATAATTTGAATTGAATGATGTTATGGTTCTTTCTTATATTGTCACATTTCATTAGTAAGAACTTAATGTGAAGAAATAATGATAATGATTAACGTTTCAGATTCTCTTAACATGTAAAAATGTAAAAGAAGAACTTTTAACCAAAAACTAAATATAGTTTGAACCAAATAACAAATCGTCATCAATACAATTTGGAGACAATGAATAAACCAAAAATTTCTAATCAAAGTCCTATTAAAACAACTCAACAATTCAGTTGGTATCTTACATAATTAAACATCTAATTGCAGAACTTTAATTTTGAATCTACGACATTTCACATAGAAGTGAAATTTTGAATCTAAGACATTTCACATATAAGTGAAACTTCGAATAATAAACTAAAAAAAAAGAATACGACGTGCCAAACTAGAAACCATTAAAAAAATAAGAAAATTTTTATTGGGAGAAAATTCATCAAAATTATTGATGTCTCCGATGTTTCTTTGAATTGACATGATTGAAACTAGAATTATAACTCGAATCAGAACTATACTTCAGAGAATTGTTAGACGATCCAAGAAGATGATTATCAGCAAGGTCAAGCAATGAAGAAGTCGAACCAACATTAACATTATTAATGTCTTGCAAATGTGGTGGATTTCTCCACCTAGGAAGTGATCCTTCAAGCAAAATAGTTTGAAGCAAAGGACCAGCATCAATCACAGCTCTCAAAAGCTTACCCTTTTGAGGCAAAACTCTTTCCTTAGCAATAGAATCTATATACTCACTTCCAAAATCATGAACTTGTTCTTCAATAGGTTCCATCACATAATTAAAACCTTGATTTGGATGATGATTGATATATCCCATACTAGTGTTTGAAAACATAGATGAAGAAGGAGTTTCAAAGAACGAATCTACCGACGAAGGCGAACTGTAAGAAAGAGTACTAGATTCGGTTATACTCGAATTCGGTTTCGATGAATGAAACATGAAAGGGTGTTCTTGGTGGAAATCAATTGGACAAAACTTGTTGATTAGTTTTTGTAGCTGATCTCTAGCTTCATCTCTTTCTTGATAAGCTATTTTGAGTTGATTGTGGAGTTCTCTATTCATCTTTTTCATTGCTTCTAGTTCAAGAATTGTGTCTATGAGTTTTTGTGGTTGTTCATGCTCTCTCTGCAAAATCAAACAAATTATTTTTATGATAGTAAACAATTAACAAAATAAGCATCAAGGCTTTATAATTTAGACATATTTGAGAATTCCATATTTTACACAATACATGTTTGTCTTTATACTTCGATGATATATTGACACTATCTAACATCATTCAATTATTATTTTTTAATAAAATATATATTGAATTATCCAATATATTTAAGCTTATTTAAATTTATCTATGGCTATAAGTTTTATGTTTATAGGAAATTTTATCAAAACTATATTTATTATTTTTACCAAAAAAAAAACTATATTTATTATATTGTAATATATTATATTAAATTTGTTTTTATAAACTCTTTAAGATAGATTACGAAAATAATCCATAGGAACTTGTTTAGAAACAATTTTATTTTAGTAACTTAAGCAAATTTATTCATATACTCTTATTTTAACAAATATTTGTATTATAAATTGTGAATAAGATTGTTTATTCAAATATTTTCATTCAATTATTATTTTTAATAAAATATATTTTGAATCATCAAATATATTTAAGCTTATTTGAATTTATCTATGGCTTTAAGTTTTATGTTTATAGGAGATTTTATCAAAATAATTTATTACATTTTTATATATTATATTAAACTTATTTTTATAAACTTTTTAAGATAAATTACGAAAATAATCCATAAGCACTTATTTAAAAAGATATTTATTTTATTTTTTATTATAAAAATAATTTATACAAATTTATTCATATACTCTTATTTTAATTATGTTTATTTTGTATTGTAATTAGAAAAAAAAATTCAAAATAATCTCATACATTTTTAAAGGAAAAAATGGATCAATGATCAAAACCTTCCTTTTTAAACAAGGAAAACATTGATTTTCTTAAAAGTACATTAAATAGGTAATCATTATTATCAAAATAAGGAATAAATATTAGAGTGGGTCCATCTAAAATTGCGAGAAATAGTTTTGTTTTTTAAAAGGGACACATAAGAGAGATACAATAGTAAAATGTTTCGACTCTTTCCACTCCATTTAACAATTGCAAAATGTTTAATCAAACATACAAACCATAGATAGATAGATAGAAGACATTAAAAAAAAAAAAACAGAGTTGTGATAGCAAGAGAATCAGATTAGACGGTCCAATAAATCGAATAGGGCACATACAATAATGATGGATACCTTTGATCCTTTCAGCCACAAACAAATATGAACAATCCAAAAACATAATCCGCAAATGAGGATAAAAAAAAAACCAGAAATGAAAAAACCAATCAACAAAAATTTAAAATATGAGCATAGCAAGAAAGAACTATAGGTTTTAAAAAATAACATACCTCTTCCTGTTGGTATACGAAAACTGAATGAAGCTCTTCCATAGTTTCTATTTGAGAGGGAAAGAGTGAGATTGAGATGCAGAGGATTTCTAAGGAAGAGATACTCTTATTTATAACAATTGAATATTGATAGAATACACCAGCTAAGTAAGAATGAGAATATTTTAATAACATTAATAATAACAATATTAATAATGGTAAGGGGTGGGAAAAAATTGCACAAAATATGTTTGATTCAGCAACTTATTTATTTATTTTTAAAAATAAAAAATTTAATTTTAAATTATTTAATAAAAAATTGGATTTAATCAATTATTTAATATCATATTATTTTTATATATAATTATTTTATAATTAATTTAAATTTAGAATAATTTTATTTACACTGTGTTGCTACCCAACAAATTTCAAAGTAAATAATATATTTGATTAATTAAAAAATTTGTTTAACCCAAACCTTTTATTAGTGTTTATGCACTTGATATCAAATTTCAATAACTCTACATCAATACATTCTAAGAATAAAATTCTAGTGATAATGAAACAGTGTATAGTGTATGTCACTATGCTGCAGGACATGAAAGATGATTTAGTGATGAATTAAAATTAATTATCTAATTAAATTTTCATCAATAATTAGTGTAAACTTTTTAATACTAACATCAATACATCATGTTAGATTATATTTTCAATTTTCAATTAAGTTATAGTTGCGCCTGAAAATATCTAATTCATAGAAAAATTTATAATACAATTCAAGTGACGTGTAAAAAGATTTAAACAAATTAATCCTATCAATTTAATATGTCTACATTACTTTTTGTAAGAAAGTTAAGAAAAAAATATCATTTACATCATTAAAAATATATTTCATCCAAATTGATTTATAAAACTTGTTCACAGAATATTTTTTCAACAATTTTCATAATCATTTTTAATATTGGTCTAATTAAAAAATAATACAAAATAGAAATTATATTGTTCACGAAAAACTAATTAGGTATTGAATTTTATGAAAATGGATTAATTGTTAATAAAAAATCTAATTTCTCTAATTAAGAATACCTTTTTATAATTCATTACTTCTGATTTTTAATTGAAAACACACTAAATTATATTGAAGTTATTTCATGTAACCAAAAAATAATAATAATAATAATAAAGTTACTTCATCCACATCTATACAAAAAATTCACCTATCTATGATAATTGTTATTCAATCACAACAACCCTACATTTTAAATTGTCTCTCTCTATATTTTTAATAATTAATGATTACATCTTTTGCTTCCTTTTTAATAGTTTCACTTTAAATGTATACCCATTTTATATATATGTATTTAAATTTTGATTCTTTTGTTGATTTACTATAGCTTTTTTAATATTTACGACTATAATCACATTGAGTAATGTGGTCCTTTGTTTGTAAATTTAAGAGTAATGGTGTGTCGAGAGTTTGGAATCTTCACTTGGTTAATTTGTTTCTTTTGACCAAAATAAGGTGGAGGTTGATTAGGGGAGTATCTGGCCTTTTGGGGCGACATCCTAATTGTTATATATGATTTTTCTTGAACATGCGATTCACATAAGAGGGATGTAAATTGTGAGAGTTTGAAAAAAGATAATTTAAAATAAAATTATTTTTATTTTTAGAGTTTAAAAATATTTTTAAGACGTTTGAGAATTGCAGCGAACAATTAGAATAAATAAAATTTGTGAAAAGTAAAGAGATAAGGGAAAGAGATGACACAAGAATTTATAGAAGTTCGATTTAAATGAAGTGGTCTACTGATGTTCAGTAATCAAAAGTTAGTATTATTTGTATCGTATCCACATGAACTGGTGCAATATTAATGTCGTTCAACAATTAATATGATTTTAAGTGAAATATTACAAGATATTTTGGTTGTGCAAAATAAGAGAATGTAAAATTTGGTAAATGATAAATAAAGTCTCAGAGAGATGAAATCTTGCTGGGATTGGATTTGATCCACCGGTTGCGTATGTAGTTTACTTATTAGTTATACACAACCTAGATATTAATTAATATCATCATGTATCGCTCACATATAGTGAAACTATTAAAAAATCTCTCATCCTATTAAATAATAAGGTAGCATTAAGAATCGACACTTGCGGTGAATGTTAAACCTAAATCTATGTCTAGAGGTTAGAATTTAATAGATGATTCTCTTAGATCAAGATTTGAACCGTATTTCTCAATAGCAATTCTGATTTATAAAGTTAAATAGTTAAACAAAGATAACATCGATATTAATGAATAAATAAATTGTATATAATGTCATAATCAACAAACATACATACGGTTATGGTGAGCTGATTGGTCATCATGAGGGGGGAACATTCACACTGGGTCAAACATTCACCTAAAGATCAAAGACTCGCCCAAACAAGTGAGAGAGACACCACATATTCACCTAAAACCTTAAGGTGACAGGTGTATGGGTTCTATCACTTATAAAGTGACCAACCTTCATTTTTCTAAGCAATGTGGGACTTAAAACTCACACTTGTTTCTCAATATGAACTACATCCAATCCCAACAAGAAATAAATTTAACTACTCATGGTAGCTTGATATAAGTGAGAAGAATAAAGATCACTGAGCATCAATGATAATACGATTGATGTGTATCCAACCTCGATTCTTCAAGATTCACTCTTCTCTTGTTTCTGCTTTATTTATGTCTCTGAAAAATATGATTATGTTCCTCTGGTTATGTTCAGAAAGGTATTTATACTCCACTTGAAATCACACTCGCGCTAAGCCCTAGCCATCTGCGCTAAGTCCCACGCCATTTCTTCACCATGAAGTAATTCCTAAACCACCTTTTTGCGCTAAGCCCCTGAAAGTTGGGCTAAGCCCGAGCTAATGCTACAAGCATGCTTGAAGCACAACTTTCTTGATTTTTTCTGCTATGCACGCTTGAAGCCTAACTTTCTATAATCTTTCTTCTTTCTCACGCTTCAAGCGTGCTTAAAGCCGAATTTTCTATTTTCCTTACGAATTTTTTTTGCCGTGAACACATACCTACAAAAATGAGTTTGAGTTATACAAAACTTGCCTTAGTAAAGGCAATGATTTTTAAGTGTCATGTATCATATTTTGCCACTTATCACCTACTCCTCTCCTCAAGAATTGATCTCGAGAGCATCCAATAATGCTTATGAGCTTTTAGTATGTTAAGTCCTCGAACCCTCTCATATAAGGAAAAATGAAGTTTTAAGTTTACTTACAACCAAAAGCGAACAATGGACTGAAGGGGTTAGTTTTCTTTCCAAACACAAACAAAATCTTTGAGCAACTAGTCCCCAAGATAAACCGAGATTTTATACGGACTTATCTCGAACCAAGTGGAGTGTTTGAACTTGTTATCCTTTGAATTGAACTAGGGTTTTACGTGTGGTGACCACAAACCGGACCGTGATTTTACAGTAGGCTGATATCAAACCAAATGAGCTTTTATATTGGGCTAAACTCAAGAATTTATGTGAATATTTTTCACTTGGTTATCTTTAAGAACCTAGAAAGAGAGATTTTCCTTAAGTTTTTCAACTCACGAACCAAACAGAGATTTAATACTAAATCCTCCAACCAAAAATTTTAGCGAGTTTAGCTTCGAACCCGAACAAACACTTCCTAAGGAAGACATATTCACTCAAGATAAAAAAAATAGTTTTCGGTGAATTTACAACGTTGCTATTTCCAGAACAAACTTCCTCACTTAAACACAAGAATATTTCTCAAAGCACTACGATCAAATAATGTGAGAGAAAGAAAAATATTTTTAGAGAGAGGCGGTAAGGAGTATGAGAAGTATCATTCTGGAAGTAAAAAGTGAAGGGAGATGTCTCTATTTATATAGGCCAAAGGTTAGTATAAAAAAGGAAAATATTTATGGGGCAAAATTAATGGCCCAATTGATTGGGTCCTCATTCAAATCGATTGGATGTGCTAAATAATCGATTACTTTACTCATTTTGAAAAGATTTGATAAAGAGTCGCTACCCTTTATTCAGACACTGTCAAAATCGATCAAGAACTTAATTTTCTCTTATCCAATCAATTGAGAATATGCTCCAATCGATTTGATAGTTCAAAATATGTGTCCTAACTAGGGGTGGCAAAATGGGCCCGGCCCGCGGGAAAAGCCCGTTTTACCCGCACTTTATCGTGGGGCGGGGCAAGGTTTTAGGCCCGCTCTCTTTAATGTGTCTTCCCCGCCCCGCCCCATTTTTTTGTGGGCTTTTGCTGGCATTTGTTTTTCATAGAATTTTACTATTTTTAGGCCTAAAAAGCCGAATGCCCGCGGGCTTTTCCTGCCCTAACTTTTTTGCGGGGCGGGACAAGGTTTTAGACCCGCACTCTTAAAAAAGCCCGCTCCGTTTTTTCGCGGGCTTTTGCGGGACGGGTCTAAACGGGGCGGGCATGCCCGTTTGCCATCCCTAGTCCTAATCATTCTGACAATTTCCAATTCATCTAGCTAGGCTCCAAAATATTTTTATATTATTTTTATTTGTGAAAGAGGCTTTAAAAATAGTTGAAAATTTCTTCACCCACCTCCTAACCTTCTTGGCCACCTCTGGTGAATTTACCACAACACCCCTAGTTTCGGAAGTTCATTTCCGAAAACGTACTTTTTTTGAAAAAAAAGGTGTTTTCGGAAATGTATCTCCGAAAAAGTGTTTTTTTTAATATAAAATATTGATTTTGGAGATGCATCTCCGAAATAAAGTTATTTTTCAGAAAATGTGGTGTTTTCGGAAGTTCATCTCCGAATTCACCCCCTTAGAGGAATTCGGAAATGTACTTCCGAAATATTGTCTGGACAGGAGAAAGATGAAAAACAAGAACGATTCGCTTTATTTAATCGGGTGAAGATTACATCGATCATATTACATAAGATTAAAGTTACATATTGTTAAACACGGGTAGGTGGGGATGAGTCAACATTTTGATAACGTCGTCCGCCGATCTTTGAAGTTTCGCGTCCAACTCGATCGGGCCCTTCGAAGAAAATCGGTCGAACGTTGTCCACAAAACCGCTAAATCTTCGTCGTTCTTGATCTCAAAAGGTGTGAACTTAATGTGTCCCTCGTCGTTAAGCGATGGCGAGTGGTACTCGAGCTTGACAACCTTTCGATTCTCGGGATAGTGCAAAAGCGTGTTGAGCGACGTTATCAACTCCGCAAACAGCGTGTCGCGCGAGAAGCGAAATTGGAACGGCATCGGGTAGCCGGTTTCAAAGTAGACGAATGTTAGGTGGGGGTAGGTTTGTGTCATTTGTGTTTTGTGGTGTGAAGAGGATGAAGAAGAGTGTGTTGTATTTATAGACTTATTGGAGCAATGATGACCCAACAAACCTTATCCTGCCTCAGGGGACTTTTCGGAAATGAACTTCCGAAAATTGGAGGCAGACTAGCATATTTCGGAAGTTCATTTCCGAATTATGCAGAAACAGAACAAAATTTTGCATTTTGTTGATTGCTTAGTGTGTTGTGTAAATTGAACAAATGGAATTCACAATAAACATAAATTAGACAAAGATGACATAAAACATACTTATATTATATATGTATTGAATCGGTCCGATTTTACATGATAAACAACAATACATACAAAAATGGTCATTACAAACAAAAAACGATCCGGAACAAACTAAAATTCACCGAACCAATCGGTGGATCCTAAGTCCAAAATAGGTATGTTCTTCGACCGCTCTCTATTTTGCTCGCGCTCTTGGCTCATCATTTCTTCAAACTCCGCCATTCTTGAAACGAAAGGAACCGGCCAAGTCTCCGCCTTATTTGAACGATGTGCCGTCCATTGACAAGAAGTAGCCGGTATAGGACACCCCGGTTTCAAACCGCACTTGGACGAAGTGCCGCGATCGTAGATACCCGATGCATATAATCCGGCCCGACGCGTCCAATGGCGGTCGACTATGAAGTGGAAAGAAAGTCTCACTTAGTCCAAACCTCGTCAAATCGACGCATACAATATCATATGCACTTGCTATTAGATGACCCATATCGGGGAATGACATCCACTTCGAAACCGGAGCGATACCGGTAAGTGATGGAACAAGTGAATCATGAATTTTCACAAAGTTTTCTTGATTTTCATATAGTCGGCTGTAGATGTCCCGATACGAAGTCAACTCCGCAATAAGTTCCCGTCGGACTAAAGTGTGATTATTTTCCCCTTTACCGAGCAAACCCGCAACGGTCCGATATCCACAATTGCTGTCGCCTCCAACATCAACGATGTTATCGATATATTTGTGCATAAAAAGTGGCATCTCATCAATGTAGACAATGGGTGATTTTTTTATCGGCGGTGTGCGAGGTGGCTTCGAAATACGGGCACCTTTGTTACCACTACACTTGGACTTCGGTGTCGGTGAATCCGGGAACGATGCATCAACATATTCAAAGTAGGAAGGAGATCGTTTTGTTGACGTGCCATCTTGTGTAATTTTGGACTTTTTCGGTGCACCTTTCGTCTTAACCGGTTGAGATGGCGGTTTCAAATCGGTGGTCTCCGGAAATGCGATTTTTCGTAATTGTTCTTTTATATGCATTTTCGTTGTGTCATCCGCTTTAGCAAACTTCTCCATTATCACTTCCAACTCGTCGGAGATGGTGATTTTGGAGTCATTTTCTTTCGGCGGGTCAAAATCATCAAAACGAAGCTTCTTCCAATGGTCGGCTACCTCATCCATGCGTATTGGTGAATTCAACATCTTCTTTTTTGCAAGTATACAAGCACATGGAAGGTCGTATGTCTTTCTAATGGTGCACCCACATAATGAACTATCCGGCCCCGTGGTCTCCGACCGCTTAGTTTCATGAAACAAAAAATTCAAACCCGTTCGGGATATGTTGTAAATCAATTGGGAGAATAGAATTTGGCCCTTATACCGGTGTTCCATAACCGTCTTGCTCCGACCGAACGATGTTTGAATTTCATTGTGTTGATTTTGGAGCATTTGGTTGACGGTGTCCCATCCCCGACACAAATTTCCCTTGCTATCACCCAACCACCTCTTGAAGACCGCATGTGCGGATTCAACTCGGTTAGTCGGGGTGCAACCAAGATGTCTAACTCGATTTGTCCAAGAGCACACGACTTTTTTCTCTAACTTTGTCAAGAATGGTGGATTCGACGTAATGACAAAATGTCTTAATGGAACCACACAAAGATCTAAAGTGTACCAATTTCTCGGTATACACCTCTTCGGAGTATGCATCCAAAATTTCCCTCCATGCCGCCATTATCCTATCAACCACAACACCGGCTTTGATAACTTTACCATTTTCATCCGGCCTATCTTTTGTCCCAACCGCGGGTTTCAACTTGCTTCTCACGTTGCAAGTTATGTGATACCGGCAAAGTAACGCGGTAGATGTCGGGAAGACGGTATCGACCGCATTCATCAAAGCATTGTCCCGATCGCTGACAATGACGTTTGGCATAACCTCTTGATCAACTAACAAAGACTTGCAAATTCCCAAGGCCCATGTAAAGTTGTCTTCTTTTTCACACTCCAAAAAAGCAAACCCGACCGAATAAGTCTTGTCCGTCGAGGTCACACCGACTATCTCTAGAAGAGGAAGCCTATATTTGTTTGTCTTGTACGTCGAATCCATGACTAGAACGGTTGGAAATGTGTTGAATAATTTGATACTTTCGGGATGAGTCCAAAAAATATCACGCACCGTAACTTTGTCCTCGGAGGTTCGGAAGCTTGAAACATATTTGTTATCGCCTAGTAGTTTCAAAAGTTGTTGCATTTCCGACCGAGGGCCCATATTCAAAACTTTGAGATTGTGTCGTTCATTGTAAACTTGTTTGATATTTGAAACGCTATCCGGTTTCTTACGCTTCAAATCAGCAAGTATGTTGCGAGGCGCCACTTTGACTATCATTAAGTCCGATATCACATTCCTCTCTTCGCGGGACAAACGACACGCCATTGGATGTCCGTGTAACTTGACATCCAAGGCATGATTATGAATTCCACAAATTACGGTTAACCGCCACAAATTATCAACCCTCCGAGTAGCACGCAACTTAAAAGGACACCCGCACTTTCTCGATCCCGTGTCGTCGTGTTTTAGCACCCAGTTTGATTGTACATAACTCCCACCTCGTTCGCAATTCAAAACAACGAAAGCTTTCCGCCTACTATTTCCGTTGTCCGACCTTAAAATAACAATTCCAAATCCAAGTTTACTAGCTTCGTTCCGAACCCACTCAACCAATTGTTCGCGACTACCGAAGCTCCGATCATTTGTAATTTCTTGCCGAACATCAATCGCATTGATCATAGGATTAACGTCGATAACCGGATCGTTATTAACGCTGACAACTACTGGAACTACTGTGTCATCGTCTTGCACAATGTTGTCCGGATGCACCATACCTAACAAATGAAAAAATTAGCAAAAGTTGGCCAAAACAGTTTTTTTTTACTGGCAGGGCATATTTCGGAAGTTCATTTCCGAAATTTGTTAGGTAATATATTTCGGAAATGAACTTCCGAACCATATCAGTTTCAGCATAAAATTCATCAATCAATGTAGTGAAATAGGGGAATAAATGAGTGATGTTTACCTGAAATTGTAGCTTTCTATGCTCCCTTTAACGTGATCAACGGTTTGAAACTTGATTTTAGGACGAAAAATGGATGGAGATTGATTGGGTTTTGGAGAGGGTTTGGGGAAGTTTTGGAGAAAAATGATGAAATAGTGAAGGAGGGAAATTTGTATATGCAGCAATATTTTCGGAAATGAACTTCCGAAAATATTCACGGTTTTGAATTTTTTTGACTTCGGAAATGTATCTCCGAAAACACCACTTTTTTGGTGTTTTCGGAGATGCATTTCCGAAGTCAAAAAAAATTCAAAAAAAAAATAACTTCGGAGATGCATCTCCGAAGCAGAGGCAGTTTTGGATTTTCGCTGGGGGTGACCCCCATAGGGAGGTGGGTAAAGGAATTTTCAAATAGTTTTAGTGAATGTGTAATTTAACCATAATACTTTACAAAAACATCCTTATATTTTTACAAAGCACTAATCATTTATATAAGATCAGGTGAACTTTCACATTTTCTCTCTTTCACACTCTGAAGCTTCGAAACTTTGCAGAATACACTAATCAATTAAGCATTTTTTTGAGTTTTTTAGAAGACGAGGCTTAAGACATCTTCAAATAGACAACATCATTAAAGATACATATTTCCACACTTATATCGTATCTTGTTTTAGCAGTAGTACCTTAGCCCTCTGAGTTACCTCCACTTTGGTGATTTTAATTATAATTATTTTCAAAGTTATTTATGTAAATAATTACAATTTACTGAAAATGTAAAATTGACAATAGATAATAGGTCACTCATATTTTACTCGTGTCTACTAATTCTAGGTTTTGTTTCCTATATGAAACATAAAAAACTACTACATAGCTAGTTATATATCTTACGTACGACAAAGTAGATTAAATAAAATAATCAAAACTAAAGTCATCAGTTCACTCCTCTTAATACAATGTATCTAAAATGTTTTAACACATGCATTAACAAAAAATAAAATGCATGTGATTGGACGTGCAAGCAACACTAATTTTTAAGTCGTGCACCGCCGAAGATTGACCCTTAAAATGCTGTTGTAGCCGACTAGTTCTTTGTCCTCTTAGAATCACATTATAGTTATTACAAGTCATTGTAATGATGTGTACCGTTTTTTTAATTTATTTTAAAAATTTATTATGCTTAATAGACTTTGATTTGTTTTAGAGTTACCATTACCATTATTATTGTCTCACATTTAGCTCGATTTCTTTAAATCTCTCCTTATTTGTATAATATGTGAATGTGACTATTTTGCTAGCAAATATGACACTTCATATGACTTATCACATTGTGATCATGATTATCAGGGCCGTCTTTGAGGGCGTGCAAGACGGACTACCGCACAGGGCCTCAAAATTATTAAGGTTAAATTAGAGTTAAATAGGGCCTTATAAAATATTAGTAAAGTTAAATTGTGATTGAGTAGGGCCTCTATTTGTTTTTTCATGGTTAAATTATGACTAACTAACACAGGGCCTCTAAAAACTTGAGACGGCTCTGATGATTATCATTTCAATAATTTTCTTAACACACTTCATCTCTTCTATGTCATCTTAATTTTTCTGTCTCATCTAACATTAAATACATGATTATTAGTTGAGTCAAGAAATTGTACAAATAGTACTATTCAAATAAAACCCATTTTTTTTAGAATAATGTCGGTTTCCGCTGCGACAATTCACAAATGAGTTTGTCTGGATAATACTATCTAGAAAAATTTAGTTTTGAAAATCAAGATAGTTTTAACTACTACAATTCTCAAAACTAGGTTTATCCATATAATATTATTCAGACAAACATATAAGATGCGTCCGAATTTTACTATCCAAACAAGTCGAGAGGGTTACGTTTAAAAATTTATAGTATTTGAGATAAACATATAGGAGTGTTGAAAGTCTCACATTGTATAATATATGTCATGAACATGTTTTTATAAGAGGGGGCATTCCACGCCCTACAAGCCAAATTTGTATGGTTGAGCTAGGCTAAATCACACATTGTTAACATGCTATCAAGAGTCTGGTTTAAGACCGGTGGGTCACCTACTATCAGGTTTTTGCTATCAAATTCATAACAAGGATGTAATGAGAAACCCACATATTTTATATTATTATGGGGTGCTCATGTTGGTGCACAAGGTTGATGATGAAGATGGAAGAAGAAAGAGAAGAGAGAAAATGTAACAAACTCTCAATGGTGAAAAATTCAGCTATGAAAATCTGTTACACCAAGATGTTTAAATACACCAATGAAATATGGCATGTAGGCAAAACTAAAGAAGCTAAAACAAAGTCAAACTGCCATGTAGACATGACAAATGTTTACTAAAACTCAGAACAAGGTTTTGAACATGTAACTTCTGACTAATGCAGAGCTTCTGACTAACAACCTCAGAAGCTACTGACTATAACAACTGCTGAATATGAATTACTTCTAACATCATTCTTTAATTCATATTCAGCTAACTAAAATTTATAACACAATTGCATCCCTCAAATGGATAAAGTGTTCACTCTTGACAGCTTTAGTCAGCACATCTGCAAGTTGCTTCTGAGTGCTACAATGCACAACTTCTAACACTTTATTATGAACTTGATTCCTCAGAAAATGATACTTCGTGTCAATGTGCTTGCTCCTTCCATGCAACATTGGATTCTTGGTAAGGCTTATAGTTGATTTATTATCAATCATCAACCTCACAGGTTTGATCACCTTAATATTCAGATCCTGCAATAAGTTCATAATTCAAACAACTTGACACGTAGATAAAGCACCTGCAATGTACTCAGCTTCACAAATTTACAAGGCAACCACATGTTACTTCCTAGAGCACCAAGAAATACTTCTCAGATACTTGAAAAAATATCCAGAAGTACTTCTTATGTCAACTCTGTCTCCACACCAATCAGAGTCTGAATAACATATCAGCTCTGAGTCAGATGTAACACCAGAAGGGAATAAAACTTCATACCTCATATTCCCTTTAATATACCTCAGTATCTTGACAACATCTTGGTAATGTGACCACTTTGGTTTGTTCATAAACCTACTCACCATTCCATAGCAAATGCCAGGTCTGGTGTTACAAAGATATTTCAACGAGTCAACCAACTATTTAAAAGTTGTAGCATCTACATCATAACCCTCAACGTCATAATCCAAATTGTGATTCGTCACAACAGGTGTGATTTCAGTCTTGCAATTTGTTCGCTCAAATCTCTTCAGAAGTTCAAGTTCATGCTTCACCTGACGCAAATTATACCATTCTCAAAGTATAGAATCTCCATCCCTAAAAAATATACCATATTTCCCAGATCAATCATCTCAAACTCATTCATCAGCACCTTCTTGAGCTTGACTATCTCATCTGAACAACTCTCTATTAGCAATATGTTATCAACATAAAGACACGCCAGATTCATATTGCTTTCAGAGGTTTGCTAGACATAAAACCCATACTCCATCTCACACTTTCTGAATTCTTGAAGCTTGAAAAATTAAGCAATTATCATATTCCAAGGTCTATGAGGTTATTTCAGTCCATACAATGTTTTATGTAACCTGTACACCATCCCTTCCTAGTTCTTTTTCACAAATCCAGGAGGTTGTGAGACGTATACCTCTTCTTGTAATGGACCATTCAGAAATGCATATTTCACATCCATATGCATCAGAGGCCAATTCCTATTTGTAACTATAGCAATCACCAATCTAATTGTTTCATGTCTAGCTACAGGAGCAAACACTTCAACGTAGTCTAAACCAGATTTGTGTAGAAATCCTCTAGAAACTAACCTTGCTTTATGTTTGTCAATTGATCCATCTGGCTTTAGCTTTATCTTGAAAACCCATCTGACATTGATGGATTTCTTCTCCTTTGAAAGCTCAGTCAACTCCCAAATATTGTTTCTTTCTATAGCCTCAAGTTCTTCTTTCTTGGCCTTCAGCCACACTTTCTTCTTGAGAGCTTCTTCAGTACTAACTGGTTCAGAGTTTACTAACATAGCACATTGAATGACTTCTCCTTCAGAGTCTATCTAAGTATCTTGCAACATGTTAAACTCTACAAATCTTTTTGGTATTTGTCTGATTCTTTGTAGCCTCTGAACTTGTTCAGAATCATCTCAAATTCTTTAACAATATCAGATATTAGACCACCTTCATAAATTCTACCTTCAAAAGTTCCACCTTTAGACGCTTGTCCCCCTTCAGAGGATTGACCACCAGATTCTGGATCATCATCAAAATATGGATCAGAATCAGATTCACCTTCAGAACTACCTTTCAGCTTCTGACTCATCTTCAAAGTCTCCTTTAGAATCAAACTCGACTTCAGCTTCAGAGTCATCTTCTAAAGATACTTATGACTTTGACTCATCTTCAGAGGTAGAATCCCCTTCAGATTAAGATGTATCTTCAAAAGTTATCTCAGGTGACAACACTGCACTAGAGTTGGATTGCGGCTTGCTCCAACCCCACACTTCTGACTCTTTCACGATGACGTCTCTTCTAAATTCCAATTTATTAGTGAGTGAACAATAAATCTTATAATCACATGTACTGTAGACTATGGTACCCAATCAGAAACATTACTTTGCTTCTATCATCCAGCTTCTTTCTAGTAGTACCTGAAACATGTTCGTAACAAACCGAACCAAATACCCTAAAATGACTCACATTTTGCTTATCTCCAGTCCATTTCTCAAAAGGAATAGTTTCCTTCAGTTTCTTTGTTAGACACCTGTTGAGCATATATGCTGAAGTGGCAACATCTTCTCCCCACAAGGTGTGAAAGAACTTCTTCTCTTTCATCATACTCCTTGTCATATCAAGCAAAGTTATATTTTTTATTTCAGCAAGAACATTGTGTTAAGGAGTGTATGGAGCAGTCACCTCATGCTCAATTCCATTCTCCTCATATAACTTCTTGAACTCTATAGAGTTATACTCACCTCCACCGTCAGTTATGAGATCTTTCAACTTCTTACCACTTTGTTTTTCAGCCTTCACCTTGAACTTCTGAAACTTAGTAAATACTTCATGCTCGAACTTGATGAGTTCTACCCATGTCATTCTTGTGAACTCATCCATAAAAGACACAAAGTATTTGTTTCCTCCAAGTGAAGGTACTTCAAATGGTTAACATACATCATAATGCACTACTCCTAAAGCATGCTTTTCTCTTTAGGCCACTTTTGATGCAAATGGCAATATAGGTTGCTTGCCTTTCATGCATATCTCACATGACTTCCTAGGCTTTACAATCTTAAGAATTCCATGTACCAGCTTCTTAGAACTGAGATGTCCTAAGCTTCTGAAGTTTAGATGCCCGAGTCTCTTATGCCATAACTTAATATCACCTTCAGCACCTTCTGCACTAAGGCATTTAATTTCAACTCTCTCTATATTCACCTTGAATGTTCTATTGCTTCCCTGCTCAGATTCAATAATCAGCTTCTGAACAAAATCATACTACTTCAAGAGATTATTCTTCATAGTTACCGAGAAACCTTTTTCAATGAGCTGACCTATAGTCATCAGATTGCTGTTCTTGGGAACATACCAAACATACTTGATTAGAGCAATTTTACCACTATTCACTTTGACATTAACATTTCCGATACCTTCCACATTAAGGTATTTATCATCAGCACATCTGGTCTTTGTCCTCTTTCTAGATTCAAAATCAATCAGTCGTTGTTTGTTTCCAGTTAAGTGATTTGAGCACTCAGTGTCCATATACAACCAGTCTACCAAATATCCACCATCATATTCAAAAGCCATCAATAACATAGGTTCTGTCATACCCCAAAATTTGTCCTCCCATTTTCACATTTTATCTGTCTTATAGCTTTTTTTCATATGCATATATTTTACCCTAAAACCATTCATTTGCATTTTCATCTCATGTAACATCATTGGTTCAAAAGGCCATGATGCTTGGATTTCAACTATGTAATTCAACTAGATTGTCCCAACACTTGGATATGGATGATTTTATCAGATGATTCATTGGTTCTTTATTTGTCATTTTTGGTACAAGATATTTGGTTCATTAAATTAGGTGCTATGGACTAGGATTCCTCTTTGGGCTTACTCACGGGACAAGTCATCATATGTGGAGGATTGCTTGGAAAAGAAGGAAGAATGCAGTGTTGAATTTCCAGTCAAAGTCAACCCTATAGTTCACTTCTGACCCAAGACATTGGAAACTTCTATTTTCAAGAGGAACATGGTTATTGATGCATATTGGTGGAAAAGAAGCATTTTGAGGTTATTTAGTCATAAGTTGACTTTTGGTCAAACAATTGACCAAGTCATAGATTCTTTTGACTAAGCTACTACTTATTGATCAAGATTGTCATTTGGATTCATTCAAGATTACAAGGATTGAATAAAATTTGAATTGATTACTCAAAAGTCAAAGGTCACTGCAAAAAAAGTCAACACGTTCAAGAAGTAGGTCAAATTACATTGTCAAAGGTCAAAATCCATTATAAATACCAAGAGTACATCACAAGATATTACACCATTGAAATCACAAGAAAGATACATGTTTGACCAAGAGTTGACTTTTGGTCAATTGTTGGTCAAACTACTATCCTAAGGCCTATTGTTGCTTTAATCTTCAAGCTTCCTCATCCTCATTCCACCATTCATCATGATCATTGTTATTTTCCATGAACCATGTTGCTTCAATGGCCTCAAACCATGGACAACCTCGTGTATGTTCATTAATTCAACCTGCAAGCCAACCTGCATTCATCATAAACACACACTCATCAGTGCAATACTAATTCAATGTGAAAATTAAAAAACAAAATATCAAAGCAGTATGCCCACCAGACATCTCCAATCCAATCTATTTGTTTATTATGCTAAGCTATACCAGTTCAAGTGAACACTCATAAACTATACATAACAAACACCTATTGCCAAAATTCAATACATTCATACAAGTTTAAACACCTTCAGCCCATAAAATTTATCTCAAATCCAAGGCATCTCAAGACAGTTCGAATTCAAAAGCCTACAAAATCATGTATATTGTTCCAACCAAAATACCTACAGTGTAATACATTCAAAACAGGCCATGACTGAATTTGTACAACATCAACATTCATATTAGCATATAAGCATTCAATGAAGGCATGGATTAGGTTTAATCCAAAGAAAATCATAAGACACGTCACAAGTATCACAACAATGCAATACATCCATACAACAACTCGATTTTAATCCATTCATTATGATATGTAAGGCAACATACATATCCAAAGCAACATAGTTCTAATCATGATCAGAAAGCATATTCAGAAAATAACCATGCAATCTCAAAATCATCAAGCAAATCAAATTCAAGTAGAAAACAAATTGATGTATAAACTTCCATTATGCACAAGCCACTTCAATTATAGCCAAGTCTATGCATCATGAGTCATATCGTTCAAGTTTAAAACCAATGCAAAAATGCAGATTTTAATCACCACATGATCACATCAGTTTATGCAATTCCTAACTCATTCCCATGAGTTTATACCATTAAATTAACCTCAATCCAAAATTATAACAGTTAACAGTTCAAGCACAAGTGATATGCATCTAGTCCACTTTACCTCCCAACTTTTTTTACCTTTTAACAGTTCACTAATTTTTTATAACCACACAACTGATTTAACTATTTTTTAACTATTTTCTAATATATTTAACCTTACACTTGTAAGAACAAGATTGGTTCTGCATCTGGCCTTAAATTTTGATGATAACTTTACATGTTATTTTAAAGAACAATTGTATACACTAACAGATTCTTTCTAGTGTGTGGCTTTTGCCTTGCAAGTTCTGACTCTAGTAAGAAGGCGTGTGATGTTATCAGGTTCTGAACTCAACACTCTGGAAGAATACTTGTGATGTGTTACAATGGAATTCAAGATTCTGGAATGCTACTACTGCAACGGTTCTAAGGAACGTTAGTACAAGAGCTTCTGAACGTGACTTTGCAAGGAAGCTTTGGAGGCCTTCTAAAGCTTTGCTTCTATGTCCGATGTTCTGAAGATGCTGAAGACGAGGTTCTGTTGAAAAAGTTCTCAAGATCTGAAGACATCTCTTCTGAAGACCAAGTGCTGAAGACTCTGAAGAAAATGTTATACTGAAATAGGTTCTAAAGACTTAGGTTCTGAAGACGCAAGTTCTGATCATATACAACATGCTTCATTCAACATACAATAAGAAGCATCTGAAGAATTAGAAGATGAAGGACAGTTTGCGTGTGATGGTGAGCATAAAAGTACTAACATAAATTGTGACCTCTACTCTTATAGGGTGGCGTAAGGACAATCCTATATGTACTTGTTATCTACCATTCCCACCATGATCGTTGGGGACTTTACAATTGTACTTTGTATTTCCTATTCTACCCTCTAACGAATATATCCTTCTCTATAAAGGAAGCTATTGGAATAATTTGAAATCAACGAATCAGTTCTACAAAACTACACCAAACCGCAACACAAACTCTGTTGAAAAAATCTTTGGTATAGTTTTGTATTTTAGCGATGAGCTTTTATTCGTATCTTGCTTTCAGAAAGTAACATTCAAAGAACTTTGAAAAGAAAAGGAAAACTTGTAAAGAGTAATAAAGCTTGAAAAAAGGTAAATGACATAAAATTTAAAATTGAATGAAAGTAGGTGATTCAAATATACACGACCCTTGCTTGACTCATTTCGCTCGTAGCTTGGTTACTTTGAGTGCTAGCGTACAGGTTTGCGTAAGTTTGAACACCCTTACAATTATTTACAAAGTTTTATTTATAATACAAAAGTGTATCTGCTTTTTGGTGACCTTTGTCACTTTTCACTCCACGTGTACTCTCATAATTTCCAAATTCTCCTTCTATTGTACCCATGTTCTCCACTTTAGTTGCCCACGTCTAATTTTTGACCACTTCGTACGAACATGACTTTGATTGGGTCTTCTTCTTGCACCGGATTTCCCAAATCTTCAGGCCCAGTCGACTTCTTCATATTTTCTTATGGTTGACTTTGCTTTCATACTCCCTTGGTTGGATTTTGCCTCCTGAAGAAATCCCAGCCAACACCTAGACATCTCAAACTAGCTACATATATGCTTATCATTTTTTTGGGGAACGTCACCTATTAGTCTGATGATGACCCCATATCTGATGTGAGTGTCAACTATTCATATTTATACAAATGAGCACAGACTCTTTATCACCCGGATTAATTAACCACCTCTGATTCATTACTAGAATCGGCATCACTAACTACTATATCACTAAGGTCTGCAATTAATGATAATTTTTAAATCTTGACTCCCTAGGTTTTCCATTTTCATGCACAAATGAGAACTCAGAGATGAACAAAGGAAGAAAAATGAAATCCCGTTTATTTTATTCCAGGTTTATCGAGAACTCAAGATGAATGCATCTTGATTAAAACAAAGCGTTCCAAATGTGAAGAGTCTCTAGCGAGAAGAAAGAACGATGACTGAAGCTTTCTCTGACAGTACTCAAAAAATGAAGAAGAAGTTGAAAATTGAAACTAAACTTTATGTTCCCACTTTATAGGCATGAAGGTCCCCAATTTTTTTTTTTTTGACAAAAAAGTCACCAAGTTTAACGCCCACGATTTGTCAGATTAAATCTCAAGTATGTAACTGTAACTTGAGTGCATTATGTGGGCCTAGACGTCTCGCCTTGCTACTCGACAAGTGTGTGCACATGAAGATAATCCCCTCGGCAGCATTATATACTCCCTCTGTTCCTTTATAAATGTCACTTTTGTGAAAAAAAATTGTTTCAATTTAATTGTCACTTCCAAATTTCAATGTAGTAATCATTATAGTTTTGTCAAAATTACCCCTATGAAATAGAAAAAAAGTATATTCAAATGATAAAAAGTTAAGGGTATTATACACAAAAGAACAATTATAGCTTAAAAAGTAACAACTATTATTAGTTTTTTTAGTATGTGTAAAAAGTCAAAATGTGACAATTAAAAAGGAAAGGAGGGAGTATGCACAAAGTGTATTAAATATGCATGTTCCTTGTGAAACCTTCTCACTTACCACTACAACTAAACTCTTTTTTTTTTCAAACATGTTCCATACTTCCCTATGCCAACCTTTGACTATTTATTTAAAAGAGTGCATTCATTATATCAATTCATTGTTATTGTAATGATGAATATTTTACTAATAAATATGATTCAAATGATTCATGCAATTACATTTAGTCGTTTTTCTCTTTCTAAAAAAATGTTGATCCTACCATCAGTTATGGCATTGGAGAAACAAGTGAAAGCACGATGACAGCTTTGTTATGCCCAATGATTTTACAAGGATGATTCATAACAGGGTTAAGGGGTATGGAGATAGTGAGAGGTTTCATAAAAATACTTTTTCGAATTCGTAAATGGTGAAGAATATTGCTTGGTCCCCGCCTCCTTTTGGTTGGCTATATGTGAATGTAAATGGGACAGTTAATGAATCAGCTAAGGCTGCTTATGGAGGTCTTATAAGGGACCATAATGGGACGTGGTGCGGTGGTTTCTCAAAATATATTGGAATTTGAAATATAGAGGTCGCTGAAGCTTGGGGGATTTTGGAGGGTGTCAAATTTGCGACCAGTCGTGGCATTAGATTTTTTCAAGTTCAATCGGCTAATAAACTGGTGATTGATAGTATTAATGGGAAGAGGCCTCCCATAGGAGCTTCCAAAGGATTGATTAGCCAGATTCTTCATGAGATAAAGAATGACATCTCTATTAACTTCATTCATGTGTTCATAAAAGTCAATCAATGTGTAGACACTTTAGCTAAACGGAGCTTTCATCGAAACTATGATTCACATATTTATGATGATTATCCGGAAGTGTTATTTAATCTGTTTGTTCAGAATTTGATAGGGGTTTCAACCCTGCAAGTCCTTTCGTTGTAATTCTTTCTTTTTTGGGCTCAGATCCTCCTTTTTATCAAAAAATAATAATAATAAATAATTGAGCCATGTAATTGGTGATTTCGATTAAGTTAGGATTTAGAAATCTTTATGACTTTTTAATGTAAAATGTTATTCCCTAATTGTAGTTGATACTAACGTCAAGCAAGCATCTAGTAAAGTTATAATTCTAGTTGTTTAGTGCTAGCATAACCTAGTTTAAAGGCTTTGACTTGTATGTAATTAATCCAATCCCAAAGTTCCAAGATAACTAGCTACGATAATATTTTATTTTTATGACAATGATACTGCTAAGGAATAAAAACATTGTTATGAATACTTAAGGGTTGATTTCAAAATTCAAATTACAAAGTCGAACTCGTAGTCATATAAAGGTTGGCTTCATCTAATTTGCATATATTAGTTGACATCGGATTACATAGGTAATTGCTTCAGATTAAATATATGGTGGGAATAGATGAAACCATCTAATAATTCTTTTTATAAAGACTATTTAAATATGTCAAACTTCAACCTTTTTCAAAGTTTACTAGGATGATAGTTGTCTGTTAATATTTAATTGAATACGGTGAACAGTTCATACTTTATAAATATTTAGTGTAAAAAATAGGTGTAAAGCTATTATTAATTTCATCAAATGTTCTTGCCATTTTTTTACAGTTAAATTAATAATATTGCATGCTTTAAAATAAATAAATATTGACTAATGTCTAAAAAAAACTTTTAAATTTAAAAAAGTTTAAGTAAATACAAAAAAGAAGATATATAACATTATTGTTTGAAACTTTATCACATGAAAATTAATTAATTTATGAAATATCAATCTTTTAACATTAAAATACTTGTTAATATAAATGTTATAATTAAGTTTAGTGGAACCGTGATTTGATAATTAAAGATCTTTTTATCATTTTTTTAACATATTAAATAATTTTCGATTGATATTAACGAGATGTACAAAAACGAACGTCTTACAAAACTTCAATATAACTGTTAATTTTAATCATTTTCTTTAACATATAAGATGATCTTCGATTGATGTTAAATTTTATAGACATTATCTATATCATGTTATCTTTCAATCCCTGCGCTGAATTTTATTATACGAATATGCAGTAAAAAATTATCGAAAATATCAAGTTACTAAGTTTGACACCTTGGTGTCATTTAATCAATGTCACACACACATATATATTTAAAATTTCAATAGAAGTCTTTTAAATTATTTTTTTAGCAGCTTGATCCTTTATGATTTTTTAAATAATTTAATCTTTTAGGGTAATTTTTATATCTTTTTTCTCAAATTTTGAATCTTTAGAATTTGAGAAGATTGTAATTTTAGTCGCATTTCATTATTTTCATACCATTCAAAATAATTGTATTTACAATTAGCACATTCACTTTATTAAAAAAATAAATAACAGTGCATAAGTTTGATAATTTAAAGGACTAGATTATCAAAAAATTTAAAAGACCAACTTATTAAAAAATAATTTTGCCTATAATTTTTAATTATTATTATTTTGGTAGAAAACTTTTATGGTGCATTGAGTTTGTTATAAAAAGTAATAGTTTTGTTACTTTATTATTTTTTCAGCAATGCTATTTGTACACTAAAGTGTACACCTACACCGTATGTACGGACGACACTGTTCATGTACGGACGATACTATTTATCGTCCGTACATGAACAGTGCAATATTATATTAATTTTTTTTTTACAATTTTTTTAAATATTAATTTTTTAAAAAATATTTTTTAAAAAAATATTTGACAATACCTGCAGATTTACGTCGGATTTACTTGCATTTGACATTACCTGCGGATTTACCTAAATTCGTAGGTAAATTCGCAAGTAAATCCGTAGGTAATTCCGCAAGTAAAATTCGCAGGTATTATCAAATCCGGAAATAAATCCGCAGGTATTGTCAAGTAATTTTTTAAAAAACATAAAAAAAATTTTTAAAAATAATATTTAAAAAAAAAGTAAAAAAAAAAATATTAATATAATATTGCATTGTTCATGTACGGATGATGAATAGTATCATCCGTACATGAACAGTGTCGTCCATAAGTGTACACTTTAGTGTACAAATAACATTTTTCTTATTTTTTTTATCAAGTCTATGAAAAAATAGAGTTATTAATTAAACTATTAACCTTTTTAAAAATTGAAAAAAATAGATTATTTTTTAAATTTTAAATAAATTAATAGAACAAGTTAGACTTTCAAAAAAAGTTAAACTAAATTTAGAAAAAGTCTTTGATAAATATTAGTTCAAATTTTAAACTTTATTTTTTTTATTAATTTAAAAAGTTTCATCCGACCTATCTTCATCTCTATCTAATTATAAGTAATTAGAAAAATGATGGAAAAATCTAAGTAATGTTTTGTCCATACGTTAATGAGGATTTTAGGCTAAAATGATCGTGAAAAGTCATAAAAAAAAATAGTAAACTATAAAGAGTGTACTTAGGTCATCATCAGCAATAACAAATTTCTAAAAAATTTAAAGAAAATAGGAGATGCAATTTCATGTAAATGGTGTGTATTATGTCAAATTATTTAAGTATATTAAAATTAGTTAAGTGAGACAAAATTATTATTAATATTTTATTGAACAATCGCATAAAATTATTTTACACCGTTTATTAAATTTAAAAATTATTAAAATTAAGATTAAAGCATACTACCGTAAGCATATTATTAAGTTAACCTTAAAGTACCCTTAAACATTTGAATAAATGATTATATATTATGCGGGGTTGGCGGGTTGCAGTTACATATTGTCCTTTTCGTTTTGGCCACAATATAACTTGTCTTTTTCGGCATGAAAGTGGGGCGAAAAAATCTTAGGAAATGCACATGGGATTTGTTATAAGCCATGTGGGAACACTATGGTTAAGCCACGTATCTTTTTTTTTTTGGATTTTAACCACCAGTATATCCATTCGAAATTGAGAAAATAAAATGGATGAAGGCTTAAATGTAACTTTGGTCCCCCTATTTAGCTATTTTTTTTATTTTGATCCCCCATTTTCAAAACCACCATTTTAGTCCCTATTTTAAGTTTTCGGCTTGGAATTAGTCCCCTAGCAAATCTGGGCGTGTTTTAATATGACATGGCATTATTTTTGATGATGTGTCAGGTCCATGTCACTCAAATATTAATATAATTTGTTTAATTTAATTTATAATTATTTTTAATGTGTATTTTATGCAAATAATGTTTATTAATATTTAAAATTATAGAAAACCCTAATGTTGCCCTATTTATCCTCACTCTCAGCAGCGGCACCATCTTCTTCAAAACAAAGTTGAAACATTTCTTCCATCTTCTTCTTCAATAATCTGTCTCTAAGTCAAGATCCGTTTCTTCTATTTCCATCTCCTTCTTCGGCAATTTTTCCATCTCCTTTTTCTTAGTATGTCTGAAACAAATTTGTCCTTTGCCTCAACGAATCAGTCTGGTGCAAGAAGAAGAGGGAGTAGATGTTGGTGTGGGCTTGAGTCTCCATTGATGACGTCATGGACTTACGAAAATCCAGAAAGAAGATTTCATGGTTGTGGTAACTTTAAGGTGATGAAGAGAAAAGGTTGTAATTACTTTCAATGGGTTGATGAAGACATGAGCAACAGGGCTAAAGATTTGATTAGAACTTTGAAGGACAAGAATGATGAGATTGCGGATTTACTTAAGGACACCAAGAATAGTGAAGATTTGCTCAAGATGAAGATTAAGTTAATGTCTTATTTTGTTGGTTTTTGTATGGTGTTTGTATTATTACTTGTGTTTGCATTGGTTGCAACACATGTATTCAAATGAAATTAGTTGCAACACATTTCTCTTCTGATGTTGTTGTAGGTTGTAGTTTAATTGTCTTCTAATTGTCTTCAACATGTTGGTTGCAAGACATTTGTATGGTGTTTGTATTATTATGTTGTTATGTTGCTGTTGGTTCTGTTGGTTCTAATGTATTAAGGTTTAATGTTAATGAAAAATAGGAAAAATTTGCCACGTTAATTTGGCACCATATTCTTGTTAATGTATTAAGGTCTTATATTCTTATGTTGTTGTTGTTGGTTCTTAATTTACACATTAATTTGGCACCATATTCACGTTAAAAGCTACGTAACAGTTTAATATCACATAATTTGGCACATGATATAACCATAATTTACACCATAAAAGCACCATAATATCACCATAATTTACACAATAATATCACCATAATTTACACCATAAAAGGCACCATAATATCACCATAATTTGGCCTAATTTTTAAAGTATAACAGACACATTACAGCCAGCCAGCCAGCCAGCCACATAACGGTATAAAAATGACCCAAAATGTTTGGTCATTACAAAATAGCTAACAAACCCAGCCACATAACAGTTTAAAAATGACCCAAAATGTTTGGTCATTACAAAATAGCTAACAAACAGAATATAACAAACAGCAAAGTAACTATTCTTGGGTTGATGGCGGTGCTTGGGATCCTCCTTCAATGACCGTTTGTCCAGCCACTTTGTCAACCTTCTTTTTCGCCTTTTTATTTCCACCTTTAGGAATTGCTCTCTCCGCCGCTCTCTTTCCTTTACACGTCCGTTTGTTATGGCCAAAACTACCGTATTTTTTACATTTGACAGTTTGTAGACTTCTAGGCAGCGTATTTCTTGCTCTTGGTTCATCATTTGCCTTGTTGCTCTTGGTTCATCGTCTTCCTCATCTTCCTCACTGCTCATCTTATAATCAGGATCAGATTCACTATCACTGTCAACCTCTACTTCCACATTTTCCTCAACATTTACTTCCTTCTCGTTATCAACCTCCACCTCCACATTACCCTCAGCATTTACTTCCTTCTCGTTATCAACCTCCACCTCCACCTCCACCTCCACCTCCACCTCCACATTATCCTCAGCATTTACTTCCTTCTCGTTATCAACCTCCACCTCCACATTATCCTCAGCATTTACTTCTTTCTCATTATCAACCTCCGCATTTTCCTCAGCATTTACTTCCACCTCGTTATCAACTTCAACCTCCACATTTTCTTCAGCATTTACTTCCTTCTCGTTATCAACCTCAACCTCCACATTTTCCTCAACATTAACTTCCACCTCATTATTAACCTCAACATCCACATTTACTTCCTCCTCAGACATAAAATCATCAATACTAACTTCTTCAACCTTGTGCTCAACGTAAATATCAACGACTTTAAATCCTCTAACGTCTTCCACAAACCTTATAACGTCGCTATCATTGTTCAACGGCCTAAGTCCACGGGAAAATGAAAAGGCTGGATTCCAATACCACACACACTTTATGTTAAAATACCCCTGAGCCTTGATCAATTCTTCAATTTGCATATAAGACAGGTAGTCCACATCCCAGTCCCAATCCATCTCAGTAATAACCTCACCAACATATAGCTTCACTGGGTTTTCGACAAAACTTCCCCGATGATGTATTCGGAGTCTCACGTATTGACTTTTGGATGGCCTGCAACAGAACACAACTAACTCACGTGACATGTTCAACACTTTATAAATCAAACAACTTAAACTAATCAGAATCTGGGACCACATAATCTGGGACCACATCATAAACAAATCAGATTTGGGACCACATCATAAACAATTCAGAATTGGGACCACATCATAAACAATTCAGAATCGCAACCACATCATAAGCAATTAAGTATCTGAATCACATCATAAACAAATACCGAATGTCTTAGTGAAAATGACGAACCAAGAGTTACCTGGAAACGAAGCTTGGGGTCGACATTTCTTCAACTGATGAAACGAACAGCGTGAGTTCAGTAAACGCAGAGGCTCGCAGCGTGAGTTCAGTAAACGCAGAGGACCGCTTAGGGTTCTTTAGACAATGTCAAATGAAAACGAAAACGAGACGAACAACGTGAAAATGAAAACGAGAACGAGACGATTTCAGACAATTTCTCGCAGCATCTTAGGGTTGTTCGTTGTTCCTCTCTTCATTGTGTTTATGGTTCTTGGGAAATTTCAGAGTAATGAATGGATTATGAGAAAACCCTAATTTCTAATTAAATTTAATTGGGAAAAAAGAATTTCCATAATTAATATTTCATTATTATATTATATTAGTGATTTTAATGGAGGAAAATGACGTGGGTTTTGTTTCAAAATGCCGGCTCATATAACATCACGCCACGTCACTTGAATTGTACACCAAATTTGCTGAGGGACTAATTCCAAGCTGAAAACTTAAAATAGGGACTAAAATGGTGGTTTTGAAAATGGGGGGATCAAAATCAAAAAAATAGCTAAATAGGGGGATCAAAGTTGCATTTAAGCCTAAAACGTAGATTCGTAAAACAATTCGATAAAAATCAAGAGATAAAAAAAAATTGCCCACTAATTTCGTGCGCATGGCTAACTGTCTTTACTGGTTAGTCTACTTTTAGTTAATATTCAATTTATATAAATCACCTTTAAATAAAATGTATTAATTAATATAAATAGAATATTAATTACTCTCTCTATCTCATAGAAAGAGTCTCATTTATATTTTTTATTGGTTTCAAAAATAATTCTAATGTAGTATTTATTATTATTTTTCACTACTATATCCTTATTATTAACTATCATTTTATTCAACTACTCTATCAACTATAATTAATAGGGGTATTCTAGTAAATGATATTACTTTTATTATTAAAATCAAAACTAATTGTTTTTTTAAGAACCGCACATTGCTCGAAAAAGACACTTTTTATGAAATGGAGGGAGTAATATAGACTGACTGGGTAAAGATGATTCGTCATGCGCACAAGATTTGTGGGAAAAATCTTTTGACATTTGGTTTTTACCTGACTATTTTACGAATTTACGTTACGCGTAGGTCATATCAGTGTATTCATTTTATTTTTTCGATTCCGTTTGCAGTCATTTTTTACAGTCATTGCTTGTTTATCCGGACTTTTTATTCGCGATTTCAAATATTTTTGAATATATTTATTGAACTATGTGACGCACCGATCATTTTGATGTGTGCATTTTTATTTTTCAATGCAATAAATAACATTAATTAAAATATTCATATAATAAGAAAATTAAAAACATTAATTAAAATATTGCATTATACTAAAATATTAATTAAAACATTTATTAAATCATATTAACATTTTAAAATATTAAAAAATATTTAAACTATATTATATTAATTAATATTTAATTATATTGATTATTATATTTAAATAATAATAAAAATTGAAAAAACAAGCTCCTTCAATGGCTCAGCCAATGGATGGTCGAGCTTGCAGCAAAAAGTGGTATTTTGATTTAAAAAAATACAAAACATGGCACTTTAGTATTTTTGTTTTTAAAATGTGACATTCATGTAAAAAAAATCCCATGAGGTTCAGTCTAACTGAAAAGAACAAAAAGTAAAGGGGATTGTCCTTTCCATAATCTCAACCAAAACTACTCTTAATATATATATATATATATATATATATATATATATATATATATATATATATATATATATATATATATATATATATATATATATATATATATATATATATATAAAATTAAAAATTAAATCAAAATTAATTAATCAAACATGTCCTACATATTATGTCATATACTTTAGTGCAGAATAGAATATATAATATCGACATGTATATAATTAGAGGATATACAACATGTTAGTATATGAGAGAAGAGATTGCAGAAATATTTATCTATTGAAAAAAATTATGTTGGTGGTAATTCTGAAAATTAGAAGAGAAACAACGAATACCAGATGACTTATATGCCTTGAATACTCTTCAGATGAGGAGAAAATGTATACCATCTATGTCTGGTATATTGGGGACCATAACCTATATATAGGATGATGGTCAATTAGGGTTCTCATTATTTTAAATGGGTCATCCTGACATCCACTCATATTTGAGGTCATATCCAATTAATTAATTAATTACTAAATATAAATATAATTAGTCTTTTAAAATTATTTGACCACTTAATCAATTAAAGCTCTTAATTTTGATAAATAACTAGTATAATTAAAATATATATACCCATATAATAATTATTGAAATATAATAATCAAATAAAATTTAAATTATAAATATTTTTGGACGCACTACATTCACACACAATTCGTTTGTTTTTTATAAGAGGGGTAAATCGGGTCTTTTATAATTGTTTTCCAAAAATTATAATTTAAACTTTTAAGAAAAAGTTTGAATATAGTTTGCCAAATAAAAAAGTTGTTATTTTCAAATGCTCATGGTGAATTTAAAAAAGAACTTATGTATGAAGGCATCTTCCTCCTGAGACGATTAATCCTTAAACAAGAGTTAGACTTTGATGCCACTTGTTGGACTTGACACTTCACACACAATATGAAAGGGTGAATTGTGTGGTTTAAAAAAATTTGATTTAAAATACTTTTGGCAAGTTAAATCAAAGTTTAAAACCATTTTAAAAGTTTGAGCAGCGAAAAATAAATAACAGAAAATCAAAGTTAAGGGAAGAAGAAGAACACAGGGAATTATAGAGGTTCGGTCCAAAACAAAAATGACATATTCCTTTGAGATTTTTCGATAATACTTGAGGGCTTTTAGTAGGAAAGACTCACGAACCCCCTTATACAAGGAAATGGTGGTTGACCTTCAACCAAAATATTACAAGTCGGTATATATGAATGTTTGCGTCTTTTCTTCAAAATATTGATGAGCATGAAGTGGCCAAGGTTTCTTCCCAACTGTGGATTAAAGTGGTTAGTCTTTTTTCCACGAACCTGAACCTTGTATTAGTTAGTCTTCAAGTTCCAAAAAAAATCTGAGCTCAATTTTGGTTTAATAGGACAACCAAATAACCTCTGAAATTTTAAATGGGCTGATCTCAAACCTAGGAAGATTTTACTACCAGCTAATCTTCATCCAATTTTGGTTTTACAGGTTAACAAAGAACCAGGGGAAGATTTTTATAATGACTAATCTTCATCCAATTTTGGTTTTACAGGTTAACAAAGAACCAGGGGAAGATTTTTATAATGACTAATCTTCAACCAATCTTGGTTTTAACAGGCTAACTGTAATGTTCGTTTATTTTAATTAATTATTTAATTAAATGATTGTGAATTATTGGATGAATTTGTGAATTATTTGATTTTATTAATATTTGACGGGGTAAATTGAGGTGTTACACTAACCAAGAACCAAAGAAAGATTTTAAAATCGGCTAATCTTCACCCTAAATAGGAACTGATCACACAATCCCCAACCAGAGCTTTTGTCGAGTTTAGCTTCTAACCACAAATAATCCCTAATTGGACACTATAAAACCAAGGTATATAAAACACTTCCTTGGTGAATTTTACAATTCTACTCTTCCAGAATTACTTAAATAACCTCACTCACAAAGAGACTTTCTTCATAAAAGCATTTGGCTATAACATCTAGTGAGAGAAAGTGAAAAAAAGTTAGAGAGGGAGAGAAGAGATAATGTCAAAACATGTTTCTGAATGATTTGAAATGAGAAATGAGACATCTATTTATATTCAAGAGGTGTGCCCGAAACGGAAATTGCCCGAAACGGAAATGAGACCTCTATTTATATTCAAGAAATGATTTTTACCATTAACTCGTCTTATATATATATATATATATATATATATATATATATATATATATATATATATATATATATATATATATATATATATATATATATATATTCCTTGTACACCTGGATAACCCTCGTGAGGTTTTTTGGATCTCTATATTTCAAAGTAGCAATTATGTATCTGATAGCCATATTGTATTTGGTCATGTCACTCACAAACTATCTTTCATCATCTTTTAAATGACCTAATACATCATGGTCATCTAAGTCCTTAGCCAGTATATGATTGTGAAACCCACACTTAACCATAACCTTTCAACTGCTACCACTTGACATAGATATAAGCTTAAATGAACATTCAACTTTCATACTATAATTTTCATAAGAAGAATTCTTCTTTTTGTAGTTTCCTTCTCTCTCACAACTCACAATCAATTTATCTTTCCTCGCACGGATCCCATATGCGATACCAGAACGAATAGTAACAACAATAATACCATGTCGTTTACCAATGGATTGTATCAATGCTAACATGTAAGCTCGAGAGATAAATATTTGTCATTTACACCTTATACTAAATAAATTATCAATTCCAAAGATATCAAAAGCCTATTAAGTATTAAACAAATTAAAAACAAAACATGGAAGTAAAACATACATCGTCAATGGAGAAAAACTATGTAAAATTTGCAGGGGAACCATCAGGATCTAGACCACACAAATGAAGCATTCTGAACTACCGATTTTTTCCACTAGGCTAAAAATTTGATATACCAAAATTTTCAAAATATCTGGAAGTTTTTTATCTTTCTCAGATTTTTCGAAACATTGCATAGGCAATGTAGGATTCTCCATAAATACCGGATTTTTTTGGAAAAATATAGTATAAATGCATAAGATTTTTAAAAAATTCTCAAAAATTCCATTTTTCTAAAAAATATGAGATATAAATGCATCAAATTTTAAATTTTTTTGGTAAAAATGCAACAATTTTTTAGAAACTACTGAATTTTTCAAAAAAATTGATAAAAACTCGTACCGATTTTTTAAATATCTGGTAGAATTGCATAAAGTCCACCATTTTCAAAAAATTTCATGCAAGATTTTTGGTTTTTTACGAGTTCTTAAAAGTAAAATTTTTCGACCAAATATAATTTTTTAATAAGTAAATAAAATAATGGGATGAATATTTTTGCCTATATAAAAAGGGAAAAAGGTATATGCATTTTACACTGTCAATCAATGACGACTATGTATTATGCCAAGTCATACTAAAAATTTTAAATAATTTATATGACATGGCAAAATGATATATTCTCATTGGATGACAGTGTAAAACTATTTTTCACTGTAAGTGCATATCCATTAAACTCATATAAAAATAGAAGAATATAAGATTAAATATGGTGGGTAGCTAGCATGATAAAGGAATTTCTCATCCCACCCCCCAATTTATACATGCCATCCCTCATTTTACATTATTCCCAAAATGCCCCTGACACTATTTACTCAAAACTTTTACCTTTTTTGAAAAAAATTATTGTTGCCAAAATCACCAAAAAACAAGTTTTCGATACCTGATAGAAAATTTTCGGTATCTGTTTTTGGCCGATGCCAGAAATTCGTTGTTTTTTACAAATTTCCGGTATCCATTTACCCGAAATTTCAAATTTTTCGGTGCGATTTATCGGAGATTTTAAAAATTCCAGTAATTTTACAAAATTCATTACCCCGTCCCGGAAATTTCACAAATTTCTGGTAGAAAACCAATACCGTAAATTCCAAATTTTCGGTGTGTACAATAAATTTCTTTAAAATCTGAAATTTCCGGTATGGCAGATGAGGTTTTATATCTTTGCGGTCCTAAACCAGTAACTTCAGCTTCTTCTACGAATTTATGTACTGATCTTACACAGTACTTCAGCACATATACAGTATGTTTACTTGACTTCATACACAATTTATTTTTGTTTTTATAAATTGATGAAGTTATTTAATTATACGTTTTTGTGATTGTCAGATTTTTGAATCACGAGATAAGGTTTTATAATGAGCACGCTCAATTGGAAAAAGTCATGGTATTGTTGTTGTTACAATCCGACCCGATTCTGCTAATGGATGCGAGGGAGGAAGGACAAATTAATTATGGGCTGTGACAGAGGAGGAAATTACAAAAAGAAAAATGAAGTTGCGGCCCCTTCTGATGGCAATTATACTATGAAGCTTAGATGCTCATTTAGGCTGAGATCTGTTTCGAGAGGTATTGATTGGAAGGTGATGGTTAAATGTGGGATGCACAATCATAAACTAGATAAGGATTTTTGGTCGGTTATGACATCTTGGGCCGTCTAAATGATGATGAAAGAAAGTTTGTGAATGACATGACGAAGTACAATATGGCACCAAGGTACATCGTGTCTATTTTAAAAGACGAAGACAATGAAAATCTCACGAGTATTACCCAGATATAACGAGCTAGAGCAACATACAAACTGGGCAAGAGAGGTGCAATGATAGAAATGCAAATATTATTGAGCCTTATTCACCAAGAGAAATATATGTGTTGGTCTAAAAATAAGGAGAATTCAGATATTGTGGCTGATATCTTCTGAACACACCCTGACTCTGTCAAGTTGTTGAATATGTTTCCTCTGGTGTTGATTTTTGATTGCATGTACAAAAAAAATAGGTAAGAATTTTCATTTTAATTTTTCCCATCTTAAAAATATGTTGAGTGAGCTGGTTGCTGAATATGGTTACATCAACAAAATTGACGTTTTTAGTTGCTTTTGCATATTTGGAACATGAAAGGGAGGAGAACTTCACATGGACACTATAGAAGCTTAAAGAGTAGTTATATTTTGAGAAATTGCTTCCAAATGTCACGGTGACAGACCGGGAACTTGCATTAATGAATGTCATTGATTCTGTGTATCCAAATGCGTCTCATTTGCTGTGTATGTTTCATATTTCAAAAAACGTTGGCATGAAAATCACAAAGACAATAACATGATGTATTCAAATACAGAAGACGAATTTGATGTACATTTGAACCACTTCGAGAGTGTTTGTGGTGATGTTCCATCATTTGTCAATTATGTGAAAGAAACATGGTTAACACCATATAAATAAAGATTTGTTGCTGCATGAATTAACAAAGTCACTCATTTAGGGAACACAACAACTAACAGTACATTCTTTTAACAGGAAATATGTTTATGTTAATTTGTGAGTTGTTTATTTAATGTGTTGATGATTTCTAGGGCGGAGTCTGCATATTGGAGACTGAAGAACATGTTGACTATAAGTCGTGGTGATTTATGTGCAAGTTGGGATGCTGCGAACACAGTGTTGAAGTTGCAGCTAGGTTCCATAAGAGTGTCGTTTCAAAAAGTATTGTCAACATTGAGCATTGATATAACACCCTATTCTATTTTAAATTACACAGTTTTGCTTCAAGACAATGTATACAACTCATTGGAAAGGAACTAGAAAGAGTCAAATTTGTTGGTGCAAGCAAGGAGAGGTTTGTGATCTAGCCTATCCATCCACAACTTCAATGTGTCCACCGCTAGTGAAATACAAGCCAAAGAGAGGAGTTAAGAAATGTATAAAAGGTGAGGAAAGTGATGTGCATCGTGATCCAAGTCAGTGGGAATATATTGATGCTTCGCAGGGGAGTCAAACTACGAAGAGATCATGCATAACAAGTGGGAGTCAATCGTCAACCATGTCGATTGGTAAGCAACCTTCTATCAATTCCGCAAAAGGCGAGTACTTGTCACAGTTTCTTGCTTTCTTTCATCTATACATCGATGACATTATTGATGTTGAACCAGATGGAAATTGTGGTTTCCATTGTATTTCATCTGCATTAGGACGAGGGCAAGATGCAGGTTATGATGTTCGGGAACAATTGCATAATCAAATCCATCAACACGAAGAATTGTTTTCCAAGTTGTTCTATGACACTGTCTCTTATGTTAGTAATTCATTACTCGTAAAACACTTGGGTGTTCAGGGTAACTATGTTGATTCGAGATATGGGTTACCCTATTGCTTCTAGATATAATGTTGTATTTGTTTCTCTTTTCATGAAAATGAACATAATATTTTTCCCGCTTCTCACAGCTCCACCCCCATACACGAGTCGACATACAATCAATGTTGTTGGTTTTGTCAACGGTAACCATTGGGTTCAGGTAAAGTTGAGATTCGATTGTCAATTACCTCTTGTCACTAATCGTTGAAGGAATAATTATTCTATTGATGCAAAAGCATGAGAATCAGCATATGCGAGTCGGTTCAGACATTAGGAAGAATTGTCACGGAAGTGATTGTAATTTTTTTTGTAATGCATCTATGTATGACATTTATTCTATTTATATATTAAGACGGTTCCTTATCTCACCATGTATTTTATTCAAGTTTAAAAAAAGAAAAAAAAATTAAATCCCAATATTATCGGAAATTTGAAATTTCCGATAATTTTATGAACGGAAGTCACACCGAAAATTTAAAATTTCGGATATAAAGCATCAGACACAGTAAATTGGTAAATCCAACAAAATTTCCAGCACGGTATCGAAAATTTCAGAAAATCCAGCATTTTATTAGGATAATTTCCTAAAAACGCACTACTTGAAGGGTGGCATGTATAAAATGAGGGATGGCATATGTTAATTCCTCCATGATAAATTCGCCACTTACGTAGTTTGTTCGGAGGCCCAATTAAGTTTGTATTGGGCCCATGTAGATGGACACCTTTCAACGGAAGCCGTCTCCTATACTCCAACAAAGAACAAACAAACAAGAAGCTGCAACTGCAACTAACAACTGAGGCGCACCCATTTTCCCCTAACATTACCATCGAAAAACCGAAGAAAAAAAATGAGAAAGTTCGATCCATGGCCAGTTTTCTTCAAGCGAGAATGGAAGAAGAATTGGCCATTCGTCGTTGGATTCGCAATCACCGGAACTATAATCACCAAGTTCTCTCTCGGTCTTACTGGTAAAATAAACCATCGCCTTCATCATCTTCGTGTTCTCCATTTTTTTTTTAATTTATTGAAGAATTTTATTTTCCGATTTTGTTAACCTAATTTACCGTCATTTTTTTAACCAGAGGAGGACGCTAAGAATTCGAAATTCGTTCAGCATCACAAGAGGTAACCCTAATTTGTAACCCTAATTTTACCAAATAGAAAATTAGTTATTTTTTATGAATCAAACAAACACCGGAAACATGACACTGACACATCGACACAAATAATAATTTGAAATAATGAATAAATTAAACGAAATCATACACTTTTTTCCAGAGGTGTTGTGCTATAGAGGTTATTCTAGTTGATGCCTTAGTCATGCATCTATATTTATCGATCCTGTTGATAATGTGGCATTTTGTTGTTAATGTATATTCCAGGTGATTTATGAATGTGGACATTGCACCGGCTTTGCACCTCATGATAGGTGTGTCGATGTTACTTTCATTCTCTTGATTTTTTGGATTGTAATAACAAAAGAGATATATTTTGTATACTCTCCTATCACCATCTTCTTATTTCCAGTTTTGGTGTTTACTTAATGTGCTTGTAAAAAATCCAGACTAAGCAATTATTGAGTTTTGTTATTGTGATTGTTATCCTACTTGGATTTTCTCTTTTGATATATATATATATATATATATATATATATATATATATATATATATATATATATATATATATATATATATATATATATATATATATATGGCATATCTCGAGGAAAATAGATGTTCTTAGTAGTGCACCTCCAGGCCATCTATAGTCTATTACCCATTTGTTTCATTGCGTGTTTTCTTTTTTTATTTTAAGATGACAATTGACAAGGGAACACGGCGGTTGCATGGCCCAGCTAGCCATAGCACGTGCCCGGGCTCAACCCTTATTTTCTTTGAACTCCCTCAAACTAATAGCCGATTTTTAGACAAAACCAGGTGCAAAATGTGCAAAATTAGATGAATAACCAATGGTCCAGGCCGAGCCCAATTAATTATTTAGTACACTATTCGTAAGTTATGACTATTTATATATTATGTCACATGTAACTTGCAGTTAAAATTTTTGCCCATACTGCCCAAAATTCATGGCTCCGCCACTGCTTAGGTGTGTAAGTAAATATACTTGAACATGTAAGTTCTAGGTCCAAGTATGATTTAGGGGTGAGATAGACTTCCTTGAACCATGCTACTCATAAATATTGTTTTATTACTCAAAATTTGGTCGGCGAATATCTTCTCAGGTTTATTTGACAAAATATAATGTCAGATTTAGGATAATCGATTATGAATTAGAACTTACACCGTTAGCTAAATATGTATGGGATTTAACTACTAGAAATAGATTTGAAATTTGAACTTCAATATTTTCTTGGATTTCAGTTTAATTCAAAATCTGTGGTCAATTTTATGAATGGCTGGCTCTAGCTATCTTCAGATCAAGCTTTTGAGAGTTACAGTACCAAACTTTTGCTGAAAGGTCATGATCTACTAGTTATAATTAGTAGAGTTTATTTTCTTTGATGGCCTTTGATAAATAATGATAAGTTTGAAAAATTGTAGTAAAAGACTCGTCTACAAGTTTGCCTTTAGTTACTTTTCATTTTCCAAATCCATTTAAATCACTTGTATTCTTCATTGAAGTCAATTTTGAAAATCCCCCCACTGTATTTTTGTAGTTGAAATTTCTATATCTCTATCCGTTGTTTCTTCCAAATTTCCAATGATTTCTGTCTGGCAGATGAGACCAATATGTGTATGTTTGGATTGGCTTCTACAAGCCCCAAAAGCACTTCTAGTCCACTTCAACTTGATAATTGATTTTTTTTCCTTGTTTGGTTACTTTTTCAAAATCAATTCTTCTCCTCCAAAAGCAATTCTAGTAGAAGCTATAATTCCTAGCTTTTGAGTTTAGTAAAATCAATTATACATTTATTATATATTATTTATTACAACTCTTTTAAATTTTTCTACTTTACCCTCTTTAATTTTCATCAATTACTTTTTTTCTTTTTGATTTGTACTAAAATTTATTACCATTTTGGTAATTATACAATTCAAAATCAATTTTGTTAAAACTATCCAAACAACATTAATCGATAACAATCACTTCTATATCATTGTATCCAAACATAAATCAATTCTTGTAAACTTAATTCTATTAAAATCAATTCTACCAAACTCAATTCTCTCGGTTGCATTTTCTTCAATCAAAAAGAAAATTTATGACTCATGGTAATATAGAGAAAGATGAGCTAAGAAAGAAGTGGTGCTATTCATGCAAGCCTTGTACTAGCTAGATTCATAACACAATTTGGTGGATGGTGATTTACAAATCTAGCTAGAGCCGAAAAAGAAAGATTCTTAGGAAGTGCCGATGATAAGAGCGAGTAAGGCAGACTATCGCACAGGGTCCAAAATTTTAAATAAAGTCTCATAATATATTGTCATGGTTCAACTGCGTTTAAATAGAGTCTCCTTGTTTTTCTTATCGGTATTTGAATGTATGAATGTTAATTCAGATCCATCAAAGGCATATAAAAGTAATATTTGTATATTTTATGTGTCACTTTAGTTTTATACAACAAATCCTTGGGGGCTTTAAGAGGATCATGAAGTGAGATGTGTGTAAGGAGAATGTCCTGTTCTATATTTGAGATTGAGAAATTGGAACCGCATATTTTTGAGAAATTGCAACACCAAAAATGCATTTTAGATTTTTGGAACTGCGTATTTTAATTGGTATTTTAATTGGTGTGTGTATCTGATAACATATGTTAAAACAACAAAAATATGTAAGTAAAGAAAATTATCAGGTACACCCCCTTTAGTGCTCAAAAAAATCTTTAAGTCAAATGTATTTTTTATTCTTTCTTTTGGGCCCGTTAGGTCTTACAATTGCTCATAACAACATTATTGGGCACAATAGGTACCTTGTGCTCAAGGTTACCTTTTTGGCAACATAAAAGGAATACAATCATTGGGAAAAGATATTTTTTTTGTTGGCAAAATCAACATATTTTTGGAATCCAATGTGAAAAGGTGGGAATCAAAGGTTGAGATTAATTCTTCAAAAAAATGGGAAGATACGAGGGTAAGAGTTGGTTGCAGGTTTCAAAGTCTGACTTTGACAAGTTAAAAGATGTGTGAGGAGTAATAAATGGGAAGATACGAGGGTAAGAGTTCGTTGCGGGTTTCAAAGTCTGACTTTGACAAGTTAAAAGATGTGTGAGGAGTGAAACTTATCGAAGGATTTGAGAGGGGACGTGTGGAAGATGTCGATTGTATTGGAAAAATTTCACGTGGATCAAACGGTGTATGGGAGGAACACTGTGTGTGGCAGAGCATGTGTTAGGGAACAAGGTCACTTTTTACATGTTGGGCGTTAAGGGAAATCGCGATAAACTTAGTGGATAACATTATAAATTTTTCCTTGCAATGGATCCTTCCCAATGGTTATAATTCAGAGATCAATTAATTACCTTTTGTAGTGTAGTTGTTTTTATCGTCGAAACAAATTGATCATAAGTGCAACAAGAACACCTTTACTTAGTCCACGCGAACAAAATTTACCATGGAATATTTTTCTGCCTGCAGTTCTAGCTATGAACAAACGAAAGATTAAAAGTGAACACAAACTCAAAATCCTAGCGTGACTAGGTTTTGACGATACATGAATAATTGATTGTCACTTTAGTATGACTGTTCGATTTACAGAATCACTTATACACATTGGAGCTTACAATGTAGCGTGTTTCTCTAATTAGCATTAGTGCATTAGGTTTTAAATCATAAATGAATCTTATTCATTTATTTAATATATCATTATCTTTCTTCATATGAGTGACAATGTAGAGCTTTGTAACAATAATAATATTAAATTATATATTTAATTAACTTACTTATTCAATATTATAAACAAAGAGCGTCGTTATCTAGTAACATATTATCGTATCCAATTGATGAGAATGTCATGTGACTTGCTGTAATTTTTTTGATAATGATCACATGTATAATTATTGTTTTGCCTTTATATCTATATTAAACACAAGTCATAATTTGTTTCACTATTATATAGTATAATATTATATTTTTTTATACTTGAGTATACTTAGGCTAATAATATATTTGATGACCATGCATTTGACAATCATACTCAATCAAGGGGTATGTAGATATTACTCCTGCATATGTAGAAGGAAAAAATTCCATGAATGCCACTATTGTCCTTCCACATGACTCATTGAGTACCTAGTTTATCGACTTTATAATTGTTTTATTGCAAACAATATTTGACAGTATTAAAGTGATCAATTTCTCGTGTAGGGACTATAATGGTTTCAGGTCAAAGAGTGCCATTCATCATTATTGATATGAGAACAACTTATGACATTTGCATAACTCATAATATTTTACCTATCTCAAGACTCGATATCTCATATGCATTATCTATGAGAAATGACCATCAACCTACTCACATAATAGTCTCTACGCAATACATTTGTCCTATTTGACATTAAGGCTTAACTACATATACTTTTAGAATGACATCCTTAATTTAATAGCCTTTCACATTTAAGTCACATTTAATGATCCATTAAACGAATTAACTATTCTAGGGACTTCATAACTTTGAAAACAAACATAATAAAAATAATAATTTTATCTTAAATAGCTAACTTGATACAAGTTTTAAGTTGAATCATAAAAACATTGACCTTTAGGATTTACACTAATAGGACGCTACTCGAGGTCCCTACGTATAAGGTCCATATCTGATGGGCATAAAGTTAGTGAAATCCAACCGATATTGGACGAAAGATGTCCTATGCCATCTAACTATAACAAATGAATTGCATGCTATTTCATATTTAACATTTTTGTTCAAAGAATTTACACTATTAAAGGGCTTACTAGTAATTAACAGATGTACCAATTAAATTCCCCCTCTCCATCCCATTACATTACAAGTGTCCTATTATTATTGGCCAAATTTTCTACACCTTCTACACTATTCTCTCTCCATTTTTTCTCTTCTCTCTCTTTTCCCCTCTCAGAAACCTTCTATTTTTGTCACTCTTTTATCTTCTCTCTCTCTTTTCCCCTCAAACCCTAACATTCCCGCCGCCCCTTACTCCCTCGTCCGCTTCTCCTTCCTCCACTACTCCTTTCTCCGTTTCTATCTTCAACAAAGAAACCACAATTTCTTCTCACTCTCACAAGCACAATGAAATTTGGAAAAAATCTTAGGTATGCATTTTTCCTTTCTCTTACTATTTTGTTTCAATTTCTTCATAAATTTTAGTTCTCTTCTTCTTTTCTGATGTGAAAATTCATAACTTAGAAATATGTTTGAGTAGATTTGGGGTTTTTATTTCTACTATTTATGTTTTTTTAACTGTGTGATAACTTAATTTTCTTACTCACAAGTGGTAGAGAAAGAAGTTTTATATTTTTTTCATGATTTATGTTTCTTCTTTTTCATGTGAAGAGTCAAAACTTAAATATATGTTTTTAGAGCTTTTCAAATTTTTGAAAAATACATATCACTCTATTTGATACAATTTTTTAGGTTTGTTCAATTTTCTACTGTTTTAGGTTTGTTCATCCATTTGATTTAGATGTTGCTTTATTTCAGTTTCACTTAAGCACACCACGTGTTTGTTAAAATGTTGAACCTCTATCCAAAAGTATACATGTTCTCAAGGATTCTATTATAGAGACATTGAATGTTATATATTGGTTCTAAATTTTTAACAACCACATTCATCTTTGCATGAAGTTCCTGAGAAAACAAAGGAAAGTGCTGGTGGCCCATGCAGTTTGTTGGTTTGTTGTCATTGTTTGATACTTCTAGGCATGACAGTGCTGAGACCATTAGACAAGCTCTTAATCTTGGTGTTAGTGTTAAGATGATTACAAGTAAAGAAATATATGGTTGCAACTGTTACCGTGATTGCTATTTTAGAAACATTATCTTGACTTTTCTTTTGCTTTCTTAGGCGATCAACTTGCCATAACTAATGAAACTGGTAGGAGACTTGGTATGAGAATCAATATGTATCCTTCTGCTGCATTGCTTGGTCAAGAAAAAGATTCAAGTGTTGCTTTAATGCTTGTATAAGAGGTGATTAAGAAGGCGGATGGATTTTCCAAAAAAAATTCGGGTTCATATTTATTTAGCAAATAGACTCGAAAGTTACTTTCTTGGTTTAGATGGTGACTTATGGGATCTTCTGGTGGATGGTTACAAACATCCAGTGAAAACTAGTGGTGTAAAGCTGACAAGACAAGAAATGAGTGATGATCAGAAGAAGCAATTCAAAAATCATCACAAGTCAAGGACTGTTTTGCTGAATGCTATCTCTCATGCTGAATATGAGAAGATATCAAACAGAGAAACTGCCTATGACATATATGAATCATTTAAAACGACTCATGAAGGAAATGCCCAAGTCAAGGAGACCAAGGTTCTTGCTTTAATCCAGAAATATGAAGCCTTCAAGATGGAGAATGATGAAAACATTGAAACAATGTTCTCAAGATTTCAAACTCTAAATGCTGGATTAAGAGTTCTTGACAAGGGATATACCAAGGTTGATCACGTCAAGAAGATCATCAGAAGCTTGCCAAGAAGATGGGGTCCTATGGTGACTGCATTCAAAATTGCCAAGAACCTGAATGAAGTCTCTCTTGAAGAGTTGATCAGTGCTCTGAGAAGTCATGAAATTGAGCTAGATGCTAATGAACCTCAAAAGAAAGGTAAGTATATTGCGTTAAAATCTAATTATAAAAAATGTACTAACGCATTTCAGGCAGAAGAAGAGGATTATGAAGAATCAGAATCAGAAGAAGAAGAAGATGAACTGTCCATGATCTCCAGAAGGGTAAACCAACTCTGGAAGAGCAAACAAAGGAAGTTCAAGAACTTCAGAAGCTCTAAGAAGCCTGAAAGAGGAGAATCTTCTGGAAGCAGAAGATCTGACAAAAAGAAGGTCACTTGCTTCGAGTGCAATGAGCCAGGTCACTACAAGAATGAGTGTCCAAAGCTTTAGAAGGAGAAGCCCAAGAAGAAGTTTCATAAGAAGAAAGGTCTTATGGCTACTTGGGATGATTCAGATTCATCAGAATCAGAATCAGACTCTTAAGGCGAGCAGGCAAACTTTACGCTGATGGCCACTGTGGATGATGAAGCAGAATCTACATCAGAATCAGAATCTGACTCTGAAGAGGTATTTTCTAATCTATCTAGAGAAGAGCTTGCTTCCAGTTTAGCTGAAATTCTTGAAATCAAGGCTAAGCTTAGTATCAAGTACAAAAAGCTGAGAAAGCTCTTTGTATCTGAAACTAAGAAGCTTGAATTAGAAAATTCTGAACTTAAAGAAAAAGTTTTAAAACTATCCAAAGATGCTGAGTCATCTTCTGGTTCAGAAGAATCTATTCCAAGCTTGAACCATATTCTTAAAGAATATGACTTGAGTTTCAGGAAATTCTTATCTAGAAGTATTGGCAGAAGTCATCTTGCTTCTATGATATATGTTGTTTCTGGAAACAAGAGAGTTGGCACTCCCATGATATTAGGCTCACCTCACATGCCAAAAGCTTTTGGCATGTGAGGTGAGCCTAATATCATGGGAGTGGCCATACTTGAACCTGTAGATAATGTGAAAATCACATACAAGCCATTGTATGATCAGTTCAAGTATGGCCACTCCCATGATATTAGGCTCACCTCACATGCCAAAAGCTTTCATGTTACACATACTAAGAAGCATGAGACACAACCTAGAAAATATCATGCTGTTAAACCTTAGGAATATCATGTTGTACCTCCTGTTGTTTATCATGCTAAACCCAAGTTCAATCAGAATTTGAGGAGAACTAACAAGAAAGGACCCAAGAAGTTGTGGGTACCTAAGGAGAATATAATTTCTGTTGCAGATATCCTTGGCAGCAAAGAAGAAAAAGAAAAGCATGTCATGGTACCTGGACTCCGGGTGCTCGCGACACATGACGGGAAGAAGGTCTATGTTCCAAGACCTGGTGATTAAATCTGTTGGAGAAGTTAAGTTTGGAGGAGATCAGAAGGGCAAGATTATTGGCTCAGGAACCATTAGTACTGGTAACTCTCCTTCTATAACTAATGTTCTTCTGGTAGATGGATTAGCTCATAACTTGTTGTCCATAAGTCAATTAAGTGACAATGGTTATGACATAATCTTTGATCAAAAGTCTTGCAAGGCTGTAAGTCAAAAGGATGGCTCAATCCTATTTACAGGTAAGAGAAAGAACAACATTTACAAGATTGATCTTCAAGATCTTAAGAATCAGAAGGCAACTTGTCTTATGTCTGTTAGCGAAGAGCAATGGGTCTGGCACAGAAGATTAGGCCATGCTAGTTTGAGAAAGATTTCTCAGATTAACAAACTAAATCTGGTCATAAGACTCCCAAATCTGAAATATAAATCAGATGCTCTTTGCGAAGCATGTCAGAAGGGAAAGTTCTCCAAACCTGCATTCAAGTCTAAGAATGTTGTTTCCTTCTTGGATATTCTGAATGCTCAAAAGGCTACAGAGTATACAATACTGAAACATTGATTGTTGAAGAATCAATTGACATCAGATTTGATGATAAGCTTGGTCTTGAAAAGCCAAAGTAGTTTGAGAATTTTGCAGATATTGAAGTCTGTGACTCAGAAGCTGGAGAACCCAGAAGCAGAGGATCAGAAGATCAAGTTGCTGCTTCTTTAGAGAATCTCAGAATTTCTGAAGAACCAACTGTCAGAAGATCTTCTAGACTCACCTCTGCTCACTCAGAAGATGTCATTCTTGGAAAGAAAGAAGATCCTATCAGAACCATGAAGGATAGAAAAACACTTAGAAAGGGGGGTTTGAATAAGTGTAGTCTTAAAAACTTGAACGATAAAAATAAATTGCACAGTTATTTTTATCCTGGTTCGTTGTTAACTAAACTACTCCAGTCCACCCCCACGGAGTGATTTACCTCACCTGAGGATTTAATCCACTAATCGTAACAGATTACAATGGTTTTCCACTTAGCCCACGACTAAGTCTTCTAGAGTATCCTGATCACAACCTGATCACTCTAGGAACAAATGCTTAGACACAAGCTAAGACTTTCTTAGAGTATCCTGACCACCACGTGATCACTCTAAATACAACTGCTTAGACACAAGCTAAGACTTCCTAGAGTATTCTGATCAACACTTGATCACTCTAGTTACTTACAAATTAATGTAATCAATTCTAAGAGTATTACAAATGCTTCTGAAAAGCTATAATCACAACAGTGATATTTCTCTTAAAGTTTAAGCTTAATCTCACTAATATATTACAGCAGCAATGTAGTGAGCTTTGATGAAGATGAAGTTTCTGAGCTTTTAATTGAACAGCGTTTCAGCAAGTTAATATTCACAGAATTTGGTTCAGAGTTGTTGTTACTTGCTTCTCATCAGAACTTCATATTTATAGGCGCTTGAGAAGATGACCGTTGGGTGCATTTAATGCTTTGCGTATTCCGTACAGCATTGCATTTAATGTTTCACGCTTTTGTCAACTACCTCGAGCCTTGTTCACGCTGTGTCTACTGACGTTGCCTTTAATAGCTTCCAACGTTCCTTTTGTCAGTCAGCGTATCCTGCCACTTGTACTTTCTTCTGATCTGATGTTTGAGAATACAACGTTTGAAAATCATCAGAGTCAATGCTTCTGATCTCAAGTTCTTCTGATGCTTCCATAGACCCATGTTCTGATTCTGCCTTGACCATCTTCTGATGTCTTGCCAGACCATGTTCTGATGTTGCATGCTGAACCTTCTGAGACAAAGCTTCTGAGCGCTGATTTGTGCATACTCTTTATATATTTCCTGAAATGGAAATTGCAATGTATTAGAGTACCACATTATCTCACACAAAATTCATATCCTTGTTATCATCAAAACTAAGAATATTGATCAGAACAAATCTTGTTCTAACAATCTCCCCCTTTTTGATGATGACAAAAACATATATAAATGATATGAATTTGCGATCAGAAAGAGCAGACGGCTAAAGACAAATTACACAGCTATAGCATAAGCATGTGAATATGTCTCCCCCTGAGATTAACAATCTCCCCCTGAGATGAATAATCTCCCCCTGAAATAAATACTCGAAGAACTTTAATAATAAAAGACTTCCCTGATTATTTCGGTAGAGACGATCACATAAGCTTCTGTCTTCTGATAATTCATTGCTTCTGACTTCTGCTTCCATTGGACAGCTTCAGAACTTGAATTTCTTTTGATCCCTAGAACACTCACAGCTTCTGATTCCTACTTCCATTTAGGACAGCTTCAGAACTTGAATTTCTTTGATCTTCAGAACATTCACAGCTTCTGATTCCTGCTTCCATTTAGGACAGCTTCAGAACTTGAATTTCTTTGATCTTCAGAACATTCACAGCTTCTGATTCATGCTTCCATTTAGGACAGCTTCAGAACTTGAGTTTTCTGGATCTTTAGAACATTCACAGCTTCTGATTTCTGCTTCCCTCGGATAGCTTCAGAGCTTTGAATTTCTTCTTACATCACTTCATGCTAGATTGTATCAGAACATTGTTGAATGTACCAGAGCATCATCAGAGCATCTCTACATCCTGAAATGTTACAGAACAAAACTAAACGACAAAAGTCAGCATGAATGAGTTAGAACATAAAATGTGTATCAGAACACAAAATATGTATCAGAGCCATATAAGCCATATAGAATATATCAGATCCAATAGACAATGTATCAGAGCAAATAGACAATGATTTGGATCATATTCTATTATCATAATTTCTGATCATTCTTCCTTCTTGCTTCTGATTCTGAAGCTTCCTAGCACTCAGCTTGCTTCAAGAATCCAAGAGCTGTTTCTGATCATTCTGTTGCTTCTTATGTTGATCTTGAATCTTTGATTCCTGCAACAACACAACTTAAAAACATAGAACTTTGCAAGTTCTGTTAGTAAATGTGGAGCCTTTTTACTCGGTAACTGATAATATTAATCAGATCATTTATCATATATTTTCTCCCCCTTTTTGTCATAACATCAAAAAGCATAAAAGATTCAGATGTAAAGCAAGAGACAAAAGGAAAGAAACATAAATAACTTTTCATTGATTTCAACAAGAAGGATTACAAAAGAGGAATGCAGGAAAACAGATGCAACAAGGAAAGAAAACTACAAAGACTTAAAGCCTAAGACTCTATCCTACGCAAAGACTGCGCAAACAACTCAAGAACCCTCTGGTCTTCAATTTGTTCAGCCATGAAAGCTTGAAAACTCTTCATGCCTGTCCAGACTAGAACCTCCACTGTAGGAGAGATCCAAGAGACCAAAGAGGAAGTGAGGGACAGTTCATAGACAGGGAGCTAATGTTGCAAACGGGCTCCAGTGACTCAAGAAGGTCTTCTTCCTTTGGATAAATGTTGATAACAGCATTGAAGAAGAGATCTGTCTTGAAAGAGACTTGGAGAGCCATCCCAAGATATGCTTCACATCCTGTAACTGATTAACCCTTCCATCCGTTCTCATTGAGTTGAAAGCATTCATGATGAACGCTAGGTTGAAGATGAATGAACTAGGGTTTATGCCAAAGAAAAACTTTGTTGGACAAGAGAGAAAAAGAAAGAGAAAGAGAGCCAAGACTTATTGAAAAAATGCAACGAAATGAAGGAATAAATAGAGGGAAAAAGAAGAGGGAAACGTTCGAGGAATATAAAAAAGAAAAGAAGGACAATAAAAGAAATGATGAATGGCATTTAATGTAACATGACGTGAGGAGAGATAATAATGACAAAAGACGAGATTTGCACAGTTACCTAAGTAGACGTCCCCTCAACTGCACGCACGCTTGTCCAGAAATAGTGAACACGTGTTTACCATCTGGATAGCCAGTTACAGCTGTTATGCTTTTAAAGAGATTCTGAATCAACTTAGACAATGAAACGTTAGTAATAACTGAATCACAATTTCTAATTGATTTCAATCAGAACTTCTTATAAAAAAAATTCAATTTCATTTCAGAAGATACTCATACATAAGATCTTCTCATCTTCTCATTCTGGGCATAAATCCATACTGATATTCTTCAGAATGAACTTAAACCTATCTTCAGCAAGGGGTATTGTAAAGATATCAGCCCATTGATGGTCTGTATCCACAAAGTTTAAAGATATAACACCCTTCTGAACATAGTCCCTTATGAAATGATGTTTAATCTCAATATGTTTAGCTTTTGAATGTAAAATAGGATTCTTAGATAAACATATAGCAGAAGTATTATCACAGAAAATAGGAATGTTACTCTCATATATCTGATAATCTTCCAGCTGACTTCTCATCCAGAGCATTTGTGTGCTATAACCAGCAGCAACATATTCTGCTTCTGTTGTTGAGAGGGCAATAGTAGCTTGCTTCTTGCTGTACCATGAGATCAGATGACTTCCAAGAAATTGACAACTTCCAGAAGTGCTCTTTCTTTCTATTCTATCTCCAGCATAGTCAGCATCACAGAATCCTACTAAGTTGTAATCTTTAGATCTTCTGTAAACTAAACCAACATTAGTAGTACCTTTCAGATACCTTAGAATTCTCTTAACCGCTGTTAAATGAGATTCTCTTGGATCTGATTGGAATCGAGCACACAAACAAACACTAAAGAGAATGTCAGGTCTAGAAGCAGTTAGATATAGAAGAGATCCAATCATACCTCTGTACAACTTCTGATCTACCTTCTTACTTACCTCATCCTTACCCAGTACACATGTTGGATGCATAGGAGTTTTGGCTTCTTTGCTTTCAGAAAGATTAAACTTCTTCAGAAGTTCTTTCACATACTTCGTTTGATGAACATAGGTTCCATCGGAAGTTTGGTTGATTTGAATCCCAAGGAAATACTTGAGTTCTCCCATCATGCTCATTTCAAATTCAGCCTGCATAGACTCAGCAAACTCCTTTCCAAGTGTAGCATTAGATGTTCCAAAGATAATATCATCAACATATATTTGACAAATTAAAATATCTTTTTTAAATGTTTTACAAAAGAGAGTAGTGTCCACTTTTCCTCTAGTGAAATCATTTTCCAGAAGGAAAGAACTCAAACGTTCATACCAAGCTCTGGGAGCTTGTTTCAATCCGTATAATGATTTCTTTAATTTGAAAACATGATTTGGAGACATGGAGTCTTCAAAACCAGGAGGTTGGTGAACATAAACTTCTTCATCTATATAACCATTTAAGAAGGCACTCTTGACATCCATCTGATAAAGAGTGATGTTGTGTTGAGTGGCAAAAGAAATTAATAGACGAATAGATTCTAACCTGGCCACTGGTGCAAAGGTTTCTGTATAATCAATCCCTTCTTGCTGACTATAACCCTGAGCAACCAGTCTGGCTTTGTTTCTTACCACTTCACCTTTCTCACTTAGCTTGTTTCTGAAAATCCACTTAGTACCGATGATGTTAAATCCTTTTGGTCTAGGAACCAAGTCCCATACATCATTCCTTGTAAACTGATTTAGTTCTTCTTGCATGGCAATTATCCAGTCTGGATCTTCTAGAGCTTGATCAACAGAAGTTGGCTCGATCAAAGAAACAAGACCTAATTGACATTCTGCATTGTTCTTAAGGAATGCCCTTGTTCTGATGGGATCATCTTTCTTTCCAAGGATCACATCTTCTGAATGAGCTGAGGCAAGTCTAGGTGATCTTCTGATAGTTGGTTCTTCAGAAATCCTAAGATTCTCTAAAGATGCAGCAACTTGATCTTCTGATCCATTGCTTCTGAGACTGCCAGCTTCTGCAGCTTTGCTTCTTGATTCTTCAACTTCTGATATATCAATATCAAAATCTGCAAAATTATCAAACTGCTTTGGTTTTTCAAGACCAAGCTTATCATCAAACCTGATATTGATTGATTCTTGTACAATCAATGTTTCAGTATTGTATACTCTGTAGCCTTTAGAGCGTTCAGAATATCCAAGAAGGAAACATTTTTGTGCTTTGGAATCAAACTTACCAAGATGATCTTTAGTATTCAGAATAAAACATACACATCCAAAAGGATGGAAATATGAAATGTTGGGCTTTCTGTTCTTCCACAATTCATAAGGAGTCTTATTTAGAATAGGTCTGATAGAGATTCTATTCTGAATATAGCATGCAGTGTTAATTGCTTCTGCCCAGAAATGCTTAGCCATATTGGTTTCATTGATCATGGTTCTGGCCATTTCTTGTAGAGTCCTATTCTTTCGCTCTACAACTCCATTTTGCAGTGGAGTTCTGGGGCAAGAGAAATCATGGGCAATACCATTTTCTTTGAAGAACTCCTCAAAGAATCTGTTCTCAAATTCGCCACCATGATCACTTATGACCTTTATGATTTTACACTCTTTCTCAGATTGTATCTGAGTGCAGAATTCAAAGAACACTGAATGAGACTCATCCTTGTGTTTCAAGAACTTTACCCACGTCCAGCGGCTATAATCATCAACGATGACTAATCCATATTTCTTCCCTCTGACAGATGTTGTTTTAACTGGGCCAAACAGATCAATGTGTAAGAGTTCTAACGGCCTTGAGGAAGAAACAACATTCTTAGACTTGAATGCAGGTCTGGAGAACTTGCCCTTCTGACATGCTTCACAAAGAGCATCTGATTTGAATTTCAGATTGGGGAGTCCTCTGACCAGATTTAGTTTGTTAATCTGAGAAATCTTTCTCAAACTAGCATGTCCTAATCTTCTGTGCCAGACCCATTGCTCTTCAGAAACAGACATAAGACAAGTCACCTTCTGATTCTTAAGATCCTGAAGATCTGTCTTATAAATGTTGTTCTTTCTCTTGCCTGTAAATAGGATTGAGCCATCCTTCTGACTTACAGCCTTGCAAGACTTTTGATTAAAGATTATGTCATAACCATTGTCACTTAATTGACTTATGGACAATAAGTTATGAGATAATCCATCTACTAGAAGAACATTAGAAATAGAAGGAGAGTTACCAGACTTTATAGTTCCTGAGCCAATAATTTTGCCCTTCTGATCTCCTCCGAATTTCACTTCTCCAGCAGATTTAAGCACCAGGTCTTGGAACATATACCTTCTTCCTATCATGTGTCGCGAGCATCCAGAGTCCAGGTACCATGACATGTTGTGCTTTTCCTTCTTTGCAGCCAAGGATATCTGCAATAGGAATAATCTTTTCCTTAGGTACCCACATCCTCTTGGGTCCTTTCTTGTTAGTTCTCCTCAAGTTCTGATTGAACTTGGGTTTAGCAAAATATTTAGCAGGAGGAACAGTATGATATTTCTTATTCTGAGTTCCATGATATTTCTTAGGTTGTGTCACATGCTTCTTGGTGTGTGTTATGTGAAAACTTTGTGCATGTGATGTGTGCTTAATATCATGGGAGTGGCCAAATTTAAATTGGTTATACAGAGGCTTGTATGATATTTTCATATCATCCACAGATTCAAGCTTGTATGGGATTTCACCCTCATAACCAATGCCAACTCTCTTGTTCCCAGACACAGCATATATCATAGAAGCTAGCTGACTTCTGCCAATACTTCTAGATATGAACTTCCTGAAACTTAAATCATATTCTTTCAGAATATGATTCAGACTGGGAGTGGATTTTTCTGAATCAGAAGGAGATCCAACATTATTGGATAATTTTAAAACTTTTTCTTTTAATTCAGAATTTTCCAACTCAAGCTTCTTAGTTTCAAATTCAAATTGCTTTTTCAGCCTTTTGTATTTGATACTAAGATGAGCTTTTAATTCATGAAGCTCTGTTAGACTGGAAACTAACTCTTCTCTAGATAGTTCAGAAAATACCTCTTCAGAATCTGATTCTGATGTAGATTCTGATCCATCATCTTCTGTCGCCATCAGCGCAAAGTTTGCCTGCTCTCCTTCAGAGTCTGATCCTGATTCTGATTCAGAATCATCCCATGTTGCCATAAGACCTTTCTTCTTATGAAACTTCTTCTTGGGATTCTCCTTCTGAAGTTTCAGACACTCATTCTTGTAATGTCCAGGCTCATTGCACTCATAGCAGACAGCCTTCTTCTTGTCAGATCTTCTGTCACCAGAAGATTCTCCTCGTTCAAATTTCTTTGAACGTCTGAAGCCTCTGAACTTCCTTTTCTTGCTCTTCCAGAGTTGGTTTACCCTTCTGGAGATCATGGACAGTTCATCTTCTTCTTCAGATTCTGATTCTTCAGGATCTTCTTCTCTAGCCTGAAAAGCGTTAGTGCATTTTTTAACATTAGATTTTAAAGCAATAGACTTACCTTTCTTCTGAGGTTCATTAGCGTCAAGTTCAATCTCATGACTCCTCAGGGCACTGATCAGCTCTTCCAAAGAAACTTCATTCAGATTCTTCGCAATCTTGAATGCAGTCACCATTGGGCCCCATCTTCTAGGCAAACTTCTGATGATCTTCTTTACATGATCAGCCTTGGTGTAGCCTTTGTCGAGAACTCTCAATCCAGCAGTCAGAGTTTGAAATCTTGAAAACATCTTTTCAATGTCTTCATCATCCTCCATCTTGAAGACTTCATACTTCTGGATTAGTGCAAGAGCTTTGGTCTCCTTGACTTGAGCATTTCCTTCATGAGTCATCTTCAAGGACTCATATATGTCATGGGTCGTTTCCCTGTTAGATATCTTCTCATACTCAGCATGAGAGATAGCATTCAGCAAAACAGTCCTGCATTTGTGATAATTCTTGAAATCTTTCTTTTGATCATCATTCATTTCGCTTCTCGTGAGCCTTACACCAGTAGCTTTAACAGGATGTTTGTAACCATCCAACAGAAGATCCCATAGATCAGCATCCAGACCAAGAAAGTAACTTTCTAATTTATCTTTCCAATACTCAAAGTTTTCACCATCGAATATTGGTGGTCTGGTGTAACCATTGTTACCATTACCATTGTAGTATTGCTCAGCCGAGCCAGATGTAGATGTTTGAGTTTCACCAGCCATCTTTTACTGAAGCGTTTTTCTCTTCCTGAATCTTTTCTAAACACGGTTAAGTGCTTGCACCTTAGAACCGGCGCTCTGATGCCAATTGAAGGATAGAAAAACACTTAGAAAGGGGGGGTTTGTGATCGCGACTTTGCGTGTCTATTAGTCGGGATAACTGCAAGTGCACAGTCGTGTCGTGTATTTTTAAAAGATATCGAATCCACAGGGACTATAAATCGACCTACCGTTATCTAAAGTTACTATGTAAAGCTAAGGCTAATGATATTTGGGTTTTTTATAAATGGGGAAACTAAAATCTTAAATCTAGGTAAAAATATAATAACAAACGGATATCAGTATGTATTTCATCTAACTTAGGTGATCTGAAGTTCCATTGGCCAGATTCTAATTAAATCAAAGATCTTTACTAACTATGTTATTTAAAAGTCCTCCTCTCAAACTTTCGCTCTATTGATTTAGACTACGATCCTAACTCTTAATGTACGCTTTCGCCATCCCACCAGATTTAGAAACGCTTTTTTGAAAACAACGTAATTAATAAAATGCCTATTTTATGAAGTCGTTATCTACTTAAATCCCCTAATCTCAAACTCTCGCTCTGTTGACTCGGAACATGCTAATATCCCTAACGTACGCTTTCGCCATCCCGCGCGGGTTTAAAAACACTTTTTGAAAGTAAATAAGTTCTAATTAGTTTTAATACGCTTTCGCCATCCTTAAAACTAATGTCCTATGTCTACTATCCAGTTAAAGATCTCAAACTTTCGCTCTATTGATTTTAACCTTTGACCGTCTTAACCCCTCAAACTTTCGCTCTATTGGTGTTAAGACTTACTAATTAAATTAGACATACAAACCAAAAACAAGTGATATTTAATAAAACATAATTAAGCCAATTTATTTCGGATCCCTACGGTTAAATTACTTTACATACCGATATCTTAATTAATTAGCCAGACATACTTGAAGAAACAAACATGAAATTATAATTATTAAACATGGAATTATAATTATTAAACACGAAATTATAATTACTAACCATATTATAATTATAATGATAAAACAATATTATAAGAACATGAAACTAAAATAATTGCAAATAAATAAACCTGGAAGTAAAGCAGACGAAACAAACTTGAATAAAATTACGAACAAAGCAAATCTTGAAACTTGAATGAAGCTTTGAAATAATGTCGGCAAGATTATGATCCAAGAGTACATAAATTGTAGGCCTAAAACTAATTGTGTGGTAGTTCCTCAATGTGAGAAACTACCACTTTTACAAAGTGATAATTTATGCCTAAAACTATGAACAGCGCTTCCGCGCCTAAAACTTGGATGAATTCAAATGAATGCTAAGACCCTTTATATAGTGAATGGCAATGGAAGTTACATTCAGCATCACGTGAGAAGTAGTGGAGATAGTGGAGTGGGAAGTTGAGAAAATATAGGAAGACTTGGTTGGTGGAGTATAGAACGGAGACGTGGGCCTTCAAATTTAAACTATCTTTGAACGAGTCTTGAGACGTGGGTCTCAAAGTGGCTGGATTGTTGGAGACGGACGTCTCCTTCATGTGATGTGGCCTATGAATGTGGGTGAGCTTGGGAGACGGACGTCTCCTTTGATGACGTGGCCCTAGAACTTTGGAGACGGGCGTCTCCATGCAATTGGGCCCTTAGACGGGCGTCTCAGCTTCTTCATAGTGGGAGCTTCAGCTCCTTCGTGGGCTGGGCTTCCACACTTGATCCATCGTATTTTCACCCTTCACATTTGATTAATTCCATTTGCACCTCCACTTCACTACAGTACCTCTTTTCCATCTTTTAGGCACAAATAGTAGTGATTTTAGCTCAATTTCTTTCCTTTTCACAAATAGTCTCAATATGAGCGTAAAACCTGAAACAATAGAAATACCAGCATAAAACCAACATAAAACAAAATAATTAAGATAAAATAAGGAAATAATTGATATAAATCGAGCCAAATAAACGATACATTTTCGTGTTATCAAATATCCCCACACTTAAACCATTGCTTGTCCTCAAGCAATCAACCACACGGTAAAAGAAATAATTAAGCTCGATTCAAAACAAGGGCATGACACGACTCCTAATCATATTTGTGTTAGGCAAATGTTACATCGATAGGTAATAGATATCAACACTAAGGATATCGTAACGACACAATGTTCAAAAACTCCCTCCTTATACAAACCAATTCGAATTATGCCATTATAACTTAACCTATATCTCTCGTTTTTCATTTCACTCTTTTCATTCAAGCGCAATCACATTAAGCCCGTTATCTGTACACGCACATAGTAGGGAAATCGGTTAGCGACTATGATCCTTTTCTTTTCTTTAGCACGGGGTTCTGGTTTTTTAAATGGCGAAGCCCCATCTTTCCCAACTGCGGTTGCGGGGGATCGGACCGTAATCCACCCTACCAAGCCCAGTACCAGTGACCTCTAGGCCAACCAACAGTGGGTGCTAATTATTAAATCTTTATATGCGTAACAACCGTTGGGCTAAATGACCGGGTGAGGGTCACCTAACTTAGAGGGTTATTTTTCAATCAAATCATTTATCTATTAAAAACAGGATCATTCACTTATATTCATCGACTCCCTACGTAGTTTGTGCTTAAGATGGTGCCGACTGCTAATATAAACTACTTAAGAGCTACTTTGAAAACTTGAGCCTAAGGTCTCGACATAATGGGCATCCAAATTGATATCACATAATGAGGGGGTTTAGGGTGTCAGGACGGTATCGATGTTGTTGAAACATCTCCAAGTCTTTCTAACAATGCCTAAAGTGTGACAACCTCTATACTTTCAGAGTGTGTATGCCATGCGTCAAAATTCAAATTTTTGGTTGGAGGTTAAAATTTTTAAATTTCAGGGGAAATTCAATAGCAACTGAAAATCACATATAAAGACTTGACAACATAACTAGAAAACAATAAAGCAACAAATGAAAGCGGTAAAGCTTCTCCCCCACACTTAAACCAAAAATTGTCCTCAATGTTTCGATCTAAGGTGGAGAAGAAAAGACAGAACCTATATGGATGCTACCGGCGGGCTATCACAACCAAATCTGCTCCGCGTCCGGAGGAAATATCTTCTCTTATCATGCTCATCAATGGTGTCACCACCAGCAGCAACATTCGTAGGAATGTGCGTGGAGACCCATTCATCTTTGAGATGATCGTCTATAGATTTTTCGCCTAGATATGGCCGAGACGTGACAAGTGATCCATATATTTATTATCTGCAAGTTCAAACAATAAAAGGAAAAACATTAAACTGAAAACTTGTGGGTTGCCTCCCACGCAGTGCTTTGTTTAACGTCGATAGCTCGACAGCTTAAAAGTGCAAGCACTCAAGGTGGTTCTCTCGAGAATGACTCCTCGGTTGAACTTTTAGAAAACCTCGTTTTCCATGGCCACTTATCAAGCCATCTCACATATCCCTCACCTTTTCTTTTCTTTCTTCTGTGGGGTGGTTCATTCTTTTGAAATCGTGGTGGCAGTTCTGGATCGATCCTAAGTATCAGCTTTTCAAGTTCAGGCTTAATGATATTATCCACCACCTCAAAGTTTAACCTTACCCTCTTATCACTAATGATATCCTTAGTTTCATGGTCGTCTAAATTTCTCTTTTTATGCAAGACTTCAAATAAGGGTGCATTAGTGTGGATATTTTCCAATATCTTCACATACATTATGGATTTGGAAAAACAATAGGTTTGCGGGAAAGAAATCGGTGGGGTATAAGGATGAGGAATAACAATGGGTGTTTCCCTCTCTACCTCTTCTACAACATCCCCTTCAGATGGTGTTGGTGGATTTTTCTCAATATCCACTCTTTTCTCACTAGAAATCTCTTCAACCACATTATCACTCTCCTCAATCTCATAATCACATTCCTCAATCTCATTATCACTCTCCTCAGGCATTTCAATTTGTTCTTCACTAATGGTTGTGCCAATATACTCCTCAAGTAAGTCTCCTAGTGGCTTTTGTTCAAGTTGGGCGATTTGAGTATCTAACGCCATGTTGTGAGTCGCGAGGGATTCAACCATAGTGGTCAGTTGCCTAAGGGTTTCATTGTTTTGAATACTTTGTTTGATAAACTCTTGTTTTTGGATGGTTTGTGTCTCTACAAAGTGCTCCATCATGGCTTCTAATCTAAAGTGAGTTAGCGTCTCGTCGGAATCCTCCATTGATGTTTCGAAGTTAAAATTATGGGATTCTTGAGGTTCTTCAAAGGGAGCTAGCGTAGCATTTTGCGTTTCTTCAAAGTGCTTCGTCGTCATAGATTCTAGCCTAGAGAGAGTTTGTGCTTCAATGAATTCCTCCATTAAGATTTCGAGGTTGGATTTATGATAATCTTGCGACTCCTCGAAATGTTGGGCGTGGTGATCGTAGAGGAAATTCGGTTGATGATAAGTTTGCGTTGCATTGAAATCCTCTATTGATGCTTCAAGGTTAGAGTTATAGGATTCTTGTGGTTCCTCGAAGTAGGTTAGCGTCGCATTTTGTGTTTCCACAAAGTTCCTTGTCATCATAGATGTTTCATTAAAATTTTCCATTATTATTTCGAGGTCGGATTTATGGGGTTCTGGCGACTCCTCAAAATATTGATTATGGTGATCGTAGAGTAAATTCGGTTGAGGATAGGTTTGGTTGGAATAAAATTCTTGCGACTCCTCAAAATGTTGGGATTGGTGATTGTAAAGGGAATTCGGTTGAGGATAAGCTAATGTCGAATTGTAATCCCCAATTAATGTTTCGAGGTATGGATTGTAGGTTTCTTGTGGTTCCTCGAAATGTTGATATTGGGAGTTGCAGAGGTAATTTGGGTGAGAATGAGTTTGTGACGCATTGAAATTTTCCAACAGTATTTCGAGGTCGGATTTATGGGATTCTTGGTATCCCTCGAAATACTGTTGTTGGGAGTTGTAGAAAATTTTTGGGTGATACATAGTAATAAATGAAAAAAAATAAAAAAAATAATGCCTTAGTCTCTACGGTGTAACAGCGAGTTACGATATCGACTTGAATAGTCCCCGGCAACGGCGCCAAAAACTTGATCGCGACTTTGCGTGTCTATTAGTCGGGATAACTGCAAGTGCACAGTCGTGTCGTGTAGTTTTAAAAGATATCGAATCCACAGGGAATATAAATCGACCTACCGTTATCTAAAGTTGCTATGTAAAGCTAAGGCTAATGATATTTGGGTTTTTTATAAATGGGGAAACTAAAATCTTAAATCTAGGTAAAAATATAATAACAAACGGATATCAGTATGTATTTCATCTAACTTAGGTGATCTGAAGTTCCATTGGCCAGATTCTAATTAAATCAAAGATCTTTACTAACTATGTTATTTAAAAGTCCTCCTCTCAAACTTTCGCTCTATTGATTTAGACTACGATCCTAACTCTTAATGTACGCTTTCGCCATCCCACCAGATTTAGAAACGCTTTTTTGAAAACAACGTAATTAATAAAATGCCTATTTTATGAAGTCGTTATCTACTTAAATCCCCTAATCTCAAACTCTCGCTCTGTTGACTCGGAACATGCTAATATCCCTAACGTACGCTTTCGCCATCCCGCGCGGGTTTAAAAACACTTTTTGAAAGTAAATAAGTTCTAATTAGTTTTAATACGCTTTCGCCATCCTTAAAACTAATGTCCTATGTCTACTATTCAGTTAAAGATCTCAAACTTTCGCTCTATTGATTTTAACCTTTGACCGTCTTAACCCCTCAAACTTTCGCTCTATTGGTGTTAAGACTTACTAATTAAATTAGACATACAAACCAAAAACAAGTGATATTTAATAAAACATAATTAAGCCAATTTATTTCGGATCCCTACGGTTAAATTACTTTACATACCGATATCTTAATTAATTAGCCAGACATACTTGAAGAAACAAACATGAAATTATAATTATTAAACATGGAATTATAATTATTAAACACGAAATTATAATTACTAACCATATTATAATTATAATGATAAAACAATATTATAAGAACATGAAACTAAAATAATTGCAAATAAATAAACCTGGAAGTAAAGCAGACGAAACAAACTTGAATAAAATTACGAACAAAGCAAATCTTGAAACTTGAATGAAGCTTTGAAATAATGTCGGCAAGATTGTGATCCAAGAGTACATAAATTGTAGGCCTAAAACTAATTGTGTGGTAGTTCCTCAATGTGAGAAACTACCACTTTTACAAAGTGATAATTTATGCCTAAAACTATGAACAGCGCTTCCGCGCCTAAAACTTGGATGAATTCAAATGAATGCTAAGACCCTTTATATAGTGAATGGCAATGGAAGTTACATTCAGCATCACGTGAGAAGTAGTGGAGATAGTGGAGTGGGAAGTTGAGAAAATATAGGAAGACTTGGTTGGTGGAGTATAGAACGGAGACGTGGGCCTTCAAATTTAAACTATCTTTGAACGAGTCTTGAGACGTGGGTCTCAAAGTGGCTGGATTGTTGGAGACGGACGTCTCCTTCATGTGATGTGGCCTATGAACGTGGGTGAGCTTGGGAGACGGACGTCTCCTTTGATGACGTGGCCCTAGAACTTTGGAGACGGGCGTCTCCATGCAATTGGGCCCTTAGACGGGCGTCTCAGCTTCTTCATAGTGGGAGCTTCAGCTCCTTCGTGGGCTGGGCTTCCACACTTGATCCATCGTATTTTCACCCTTCACATTTGATTAATTCCATTTGCACCTCCACTTCACTACAGTACCTCTTTTCCATCTTTTAGGCACAAATAGTAGTGATTTTAGCTCAATTTCTTTCCTTTTCACAAATAGTCTCAATATGAGCGTAAAACCTGAAACAATAGAAATACCAGCATAAAACCAACATAAAACAAAATAATTAAGACAAAATAAGGAAATAATTGATATAAATCGAGCCAAATAAACGATACATTTTCGTGTTATCAGTTTGAATAAGTGTAGTCTTAAAAACTTGAACTATAAAAATAAATTGCACAGTTATTTTTATCCTGGTTCGTTGTTAACTAAACTACTCCAGTCCAGCCCCGCGGAGTGATTTACCTCACCTGAGGATTTAATCCACTAATCGTAACAGATTACAATGGTTTTCCACTTAGCCCACGACTAAGTCTTCTAGAGTATCCTGATCACAACCTGATCACTCTAGGAACAAATGCTTATACACAAGCTAAGACTTTCTTAGAGTATCCTGACCACCACGTGATCACTCTAAATACAACTGCTTAGACACAAGCTAAGACTTCCTAGAGTATTCTGATCAACACTTGATCACTCTAGTTACTTACAAATTAATGTAATCAATTCTAAGAGTATTACAAATGCTTCTGAAAAGCTATAATCACAACAGTGATACTTCTCTTAAAGTTTAAGCTTAATCTCACTAATATATTACAGCAGCAATGTAGTGAGCTTTGATGAAGATGAAGTTTCTGAGCTTTTAATTGAACAGCGTTTCAGCAAGTTAATATTCACAGAATTTGGTTCAGAGTTGTTGTTACTTGCTTCTCATCAGAACTTCATATTTATAGGCGCTTGAGAAGATGACCGTTGGGTGCATTTAATGCTTTGCGTATTCCGTACAGCATTGCATTTAATGTTTCACGCTTTTGTCAACTACCTCGAGCCTTGTTCACGCTGTGTCTACTGACGTTGCCTTTAATAGCTTCCAACGTTCCTTTTGTCAGTCAGCGTAGCCTGCCACTTGTACTTTCTTCTGATCTGATGTTTGAGAATACAACGTTTGAAAATCATCAGAGTCAAACAGCTTGGTGCAAAGCATCTTCTTATCTTCTGACCTTGAAGTGCTTCTGAGCGTGATACCATCAGAACTTCAGCGCTACTGCTTCTGATCTCAAGTTCTTCTGATGCTTCCATAGACCCATGTTCTGATTCTGCCTTGACCATCTTCTGATGTTTTGCCAGACCATGTTCTGATGTTGCATGCTGAACCTTCTGAGACAAAGCTTCTGAGCGCTGATTTGTGCATACTCTTTATATATTTCCTGAAATGGAAATTGCAATGTATTAGAGTACCACATTATCTCACACAAAATTCATATCCTTGTTATCATCAAAACTAAGAATATTGATCAGAACAAATCTTGTTCTAACAAACCAGATCATTCCTTAAGAACAATGCAGAAGGTCAATTAGGTCTTGTTTCTCTAATCGAGCCAACTTATGTCGATCAAGCTCTAGAAGATGCAGACTGGATAATTGCCATGCAAGAAGAACTAAATCAGTTTACAAGGAATGATGTGTGGGATCTTGTTCCTAAACCAAAAGGATTTAACATCATTGGTACAAAGTGGATTTTCAGAAACAAGTTAAGCAAAAAAGGAGAAGTTGTAAGAAACAAAGCCAGACTGGTTGCTCAGGAGAAGTTGTAAGAAACAAAGCCAGACTGGTAAGCTCAAATCCTAATCAACTAGATGAGTTATATTGATTTTATTTTAAACTTTGATTAATGTTTACTAGAGAAACAATTCTTTTTAATTTTAGGGGAATGTTGCTTTAGATGTTGCGAGTATTCTTTTACGACCTACTATAGAGTTAGTAACAACTGATAATGTCAGTCATGCTTTGGATGCTTTTGAGGAGAGCTCTATTAGGTTTTAATTGCACTATTTGAAACAACCAGATATTTTTATTGATATTATTCAGCATGTTGTTTATCAGTAATATAAGTAATATTACAAGGTAAGTTTATTTGGTTGGAAGACATGGTCCAGCCCAAGCAGCTTGTACTGCCAAAGAGCTACGTGAAGTTTTAGGTAATTTTTGCACAAAGTCCTATACCGAATCTATTTGTTTGATTCTTTTTGGTGTCCCCTAGCTGTATTGGTCATACTCACAGTTACTGTTTTACACCATTCCCATTTACATTACACTAACTGAAGCTCCAACATTTATTTACAAGTATTTACAATCTTGATATTTCAATACACGAATGTAGTCTACACCATTTATTTTCAATAAATGATGGAGGAGAGAGAAAAAAGAATGACATATAACCTCCACCATTTATTTTAAAATCTAATGCTTGAGATTCATTCTCATGTTCTTACATAATAGTTCAGATTCATAATCTCCACCATTTATCAAATAATTTAGTTATATAAATGTGTTTTTTTAACATATACTTTCTTTATGATGTTAATTAATTGTATTTGAGATATAGTAAAGGTGAGTTTTTTAATATGGAGTTAGTATTCAATATTTAGTTTAATGACTTTAATTTTTTTATTGAATTTGATTTTTTTTTTGTATTTTGAACATATTTAATCTATTATATTTGTTCACTATCACTAAAAATACTTATTTATTTATTTTATTAATTTGAATAAATTAAAAATGTATTTTATCAAATTGAATAATACTACATAATCTTTCACACAACTAATTCTTTTATCTTACGGGTCACTATAGCCACAATATTTATTTGATTTTAATTAATAATTTATTTTATTTGAAGACAAAAAATTTATTTTTAAATGTTAAAATTTCTTTTTTTTTCTATGTCACAAGTTATCTTTATTTTTTAATGAACATTTAATAAAATTGAGTTTATATAATAATTATTTATTTTACAACTAAGTAATTCAATTTAAATTCATATTATAATCATATTGTAAATTTGTTGTTGTAATATTTTGACTTCATATTTTTTCAATGTACTTTCTCAATTAAAATGAGTTTTTACAAATTTATGTAAATAAATTATATACCAATTAAATTTAATTGACCCGTACGGACGCACTGGTCTTTTTACTAGTTCACTATTAAGAAAAAAGCATGCACCTCAACTAGAGCTCATCCAATTGGTTCCAAGCGCATCGGGGATGCATTACTCATGGTCGTATATTGTGATCCTCGATGTCTATTGTATGCTACAACACGATGGTGTGACATAAAGGCCTGTAGATCCCCTTAAAATGAGTATTTAATGAACAATGATGCATTCCCACGTGGTATAAGTTTGAATTTTTTATGGATGACTTGGATCTATTCGTTAGATTTGATGGATTGAGAGGAAATTAAGGCACTAACTCATCTGACTTAACCTAGTGAAGTGGTGTCTTGGACTCATTCCTAATCTAAACCACAAATGCCAGATAGTTTCACGAATTAGAAGAAGGGAAGAATGTAACTTTTATATGAGAAGCTTTAAGGTACTTCAGTTCACAATGCGTGCAACTGTTGCATAATGGGTAACAAATGGCTTTGATTCAAACTGAGTCATGTGTTGCATTGAGAGAAAAAAAGATCAAGCTTGATATTTTTCAAATAGTGAAGTCCTTCAATGATTCTTCAATAGGAGGAAGGATTCTCCAAAAGTATGTATCCCTTTAGTGTTGGTCATCTATGTGGATCCATCCTAACTTCAATGAAAATATGGTGACACTCTGTCGCGGGGAAAAATCGTTGTCCTTCTTCGGGATGAGACACCTGATGCCTTCTTTGGGCTCGAGTGCTCAAAAAAATGATTTTTCTTTTGTACGGACCAAACTTTTTATTGTTTCCAAAGGAAGAAAAGGAAAAAAGTTGCAATAACCTAAAAACAGATGCAAAGCCTGAAACTAAAAGCAATGCATAAGTGGGGGAGAGATTCCAGGTAAGAGGGTTGGTTATACGAAGGGAAGGTATTAGCACCCAACGTATCTATAGTACTCTATAGGTTTCTTTGTTTTGTTTATTCCATTCTTTTGTGGTGGAGGTTCTTGTGAGATAGGTGGGACCTAAGGTGTTTGTTTGATTATGCTCGCAAAGATCATCGCGATCCTCTGCATACATATCCCTTAGAGGGAATAAGAGCATCTGTAGCTCGGGGTCTACGGGTGCTAAGGTTTGAGTGGTTTGAGGGAGAAGTTTTGCTCGCCAAGGATACGACCTTGTGCCTACGTATTCTCAAAGGGATGTTGAGAAAGTCAGAGCAATCGTAGTTCCCACTTATGCTAGTGGAAGCAAAGGAAAAGAGACAAATGTCATCTAAATGTTCGATGTATCTAATCTATATCATCACATACATCTGTTTGTTTTTTGTTTGAAAATCTTTTCATTATAAGCCCGGGGTCATGCCACTTAGGGTGCTTAGAATGATAAAGATGTTTTTGTTGTTTAACCAGCCTTGTGGCAAAAGTTTCAATGAAGTCAGCCTTGTGACAAAAACTTTGATTAATCAGCCAGCCTTGTGGCAAAAGTTTCAATGAAGTCAGCCTTGTGACAAAAACTTTGATTAATCATCCAGTACGGTGGTAAAACAGTTTGATTGATTAGCCAGCCTTGTGGCAAAAAAGTTTGATTGATTGATTGATTGATTGTTTGATTGTTTGATTGTTTGTGATGATATAGATGGGATACTCCTATCATAGAAATGATAAATGTCTAATCTCCTAGGGTATTTGATTTGGATATTGGGGATGCTTATAAGAAGCCCGTGGGTCCTTGTACGAAGCCCAAGAGGAGGCTATCCGAGGGTCCTTGCATTGTAAGCCCAAGAGGAGGCTATGGGAGGGACAATCCAGGGTCCTTGCATTGTAAGCCCAAGAGGAGGCTATGGGAGGGTCACTCGTTTGTACAAAGCCCAAGGGGAGGCATGGTATAGTTGGTTTGAGCTCTTAGAGCGATTTCACCGGGAAACCATACTCTATGTCCTAACCTAAACTAGGGAGATTCTTTGCACGAAGCCCAATAGGAGGCTATGGGGAACCTAGTGTTGTACTAAGTTGAACAAGCACATATATCACACATATGAACAAACATGAACAAGTATGAACAAACATGAACAAGTATGAACAAACATATATGACAAAGTGTGTGTATATAATGGAGTTTATGAAGGAAATATACCTGTGAGCATGATCCATTTGTATACACGGGGCTCGGGACTCATACTCGGGGAGAGGTCCACTTGAGTTTATTCAAAGCTATGTAAACAGGTATTCACAAAAGGGCTTGGGAATTATACCTACATGGAGGCCCATGGTATATTTTGGGAAGATTTAAAGAAAACCTTCATTTTTTGATTAGTTATTCAAAGTTAAAAAACAAACTGATCGAGGTATGTACAAAAAAGGTGTACAATGAAATACCTAATTTCATGTACAGGAATGGGTATGTACAAAAGGGGCTTGGGACTTATACCTACATGGAGGCCCATGGTATATTTGAAAAGTTTTGTTTCTTTGGAGTTTTGTTGTTTTGAAAATGATTTGAAAATTGTTTTGAAAAGATTTTGTTTTGAAGGAGTTTTCTGTTCAAAGAAAAAATTGTATAAAAGGAAAAAAGGAGTGGGTCTTATACTCTCTAATATTCGAGAGGCCCCACTTCGTTTTGAAAATCAATTGATCCATTACAAAGATTTAATCAAAAGTTTTCTTTTGAAATCAAAAAGAAATGGTTTATCGTTTTTGAAAAGAATCGTGATCGCTTGTTTAAAACGATTTGAATTTTGAAAGAAGTTAATTTAATCAAGATAAGCAAAAAGATTATACTTAATTAACACTTAGATGATTAGGGTTTGCTTCAAAAAATATTTACAAGTGATTAAGTTTGAAAATCAAATGAAAAATAATATTTAAAAGTATTAAAATACTTAAAAATAAGTCATTTTAAACCTATTTAAAAATGTATCAAATAAATATTTTTTGATGATTTTTTTTTGATATTCTTAAAATATATGTGTTAAATAAGAAGTGTGTAAAAAATGAATGAAAAATGAATTAATTTGATGTGTTAAATAATTAAATGAAGTTGTGTAAAAAAATTGAAGGAAAATAGTGATAAAAAAAATGTTTTGGCCCCCATGAGTGTTGAACTCGCGCCCTCTCTCTCACAACTCAAAAACTTAACCAACCAGACCACGCGCGTGGTCTGTTAATCTCTTGCAATGAATTGAATATGTTTTGAATCAAGTTCCTAAGTTCAGTTTCAAAATTTGGCGCCAAGAACACAACCCCCAAATTGAATTTGAAAATTCTGAAAACTGGATTGTTTTGATCAAGTGAATAGCCTAACTTGCTCGATTTTCCACAAGGAACATGATGGTACCAATTAATTTCATTTATTTTCACTCTAAGATCATTAATTTTCTGATGAACATGAAGAACCCTAATTCTATGATTCAATCTGAAATCGTGTATGTGCAAGATAAATAGCAATTGATTGAGGGTTAATGATCCTCATGTGTGCAGAAATGAGATGGTATGTTCATATTTCATTCATGATGCATGATTCATAGAGTTTGAAGTTCAAGTAGCTTACCTTCAAAAACGGCAAAAGTGAGAATCGAATTCTGCAAATGAGGAGTTCCAGTTGTTGTTTCTTGATCTGAACACCTTCAGTGGACCTTATGGAACATGTTTGGATGCCTGGAACAATTTGAAAACCTCTTGATCAATCCATGGTACTCGATCTGCAGTATGGCTCAAGTGAGGATCAAGCTTAGTGATTTTGGTGTTTCAGATCATGTATGATGGTTGGAACAGTTCATATGAAGTATATGGATGATGTTTAGAAGGTTAGTTTGGACAGAATTTGCTTGGTATGGATTTTGGCATGATAAGGCTAGTGTTATGCATATTTGGAGGTGAGATGATGATTCTGAGTTTTGGGATGATTTGAGGTGTGTGAATGGTTCAAACACATCATGTATGATGTTTATGAGATGTTAGAATCATTACTTTGGCCAGAACTTCAAGGGTTTGGGGGTTGGGATTTCTTCCTCACTTTGAAACTTAAAACTTGCAATTCAAGAAAGAAAGAGAAAACCTATCTTTTCTGAGGTTTTGGTGTGATTTGCAATGAAGTAATGACCTCTATTTATAGGCCAAACTTTCTGAACTCAGAGCTTTGCAACTTGCTTCAAAGTTTGATGATTTGGCTTAAGGGATAGAAAGGAATCTTTCACATTTAATGCATATGGTTAAAAGTAACTAAACCATGGTTATTTCTCTAAGCTTCTTATCTCTTTCCATTCTGATCTCAAACCAGAAATATCTTTCAATTATTGCCTCTATGTGTCATTACTTGGTCCATTTGGCAACTTGGTTCATAACTTAGTGAAAATGGTTTGAAATTTCAAGTGAGAATGATCACTAAATGTATAATTCAAAACCATAGCTATGCTCCATATTTTTTCATGCTCTTGGACATTTTGGAAAGCTCATGTTACACACTTCAAAACCCTAGTTGAAAGTTTCTTCAAGATCTTTAAGGAAGTGGGTGAAAAAGATCCATGAACTTTGAAGAAAATGAGGTTTTAAGTGAAGTTTTCAAAAAGTACCAACTTTGAAGCTCCATTTCTCTTAAATGGTTGATCTTTTGAAAAAAAATTATATGTGTCAAAGTTGTTCATTGGATCAAAATCTACAACTTTCATGTTGGAAGTTTTTTTCAGTTTGTAGGTGAAATTTTGAGAAATTCCCTCCCAAAGTTTGGAAAAAACCATGCAAAACACTTAGAAAATTTTCTAAGTATGGAAAGTCAAACTTTTGACTTTTTGATTCTTGATTGATTTTCTTGATTTATCTTGATAAAATGACTTCATATATCATATATTGATGATTCAAAACTTCAAAAGTCATGGTTGACCAAAATTCCCAAAAGTCAAAGGTGTTCTTGTACAGTTGACTTTTTCAGACGAATCGCGTTTCTGGAGATTTCCAATGAAACAGGCTATCCTCACCAAATGAATGGTATGAATGGATCACATTGAAGCATTAGAGGTTATTGAGCCATGGTTGAGTTGTGGCACCATGTCCTGATTAAAAAGTCAGTTATTCAGTGAATTAGGTCAAAAACCCTAATTGTCGACCAGATGAAATTGATGACTGTAGGTCTTGAATTGAGATGTAATTTCCATTGGATTTTGTCATAGGGATTATTTGAGGATGATTGAAACTTTTGATTGACTTCCTGGGGATTTTTAGGGTTTCCCAAATGTGATCCCTGATTTTGGTCCCTGATAGTTCAAAACCCTAATCTGATGATTTGAAATTTCACTGTTGATCAATCCTTGTGTAGGAGATGTCTTGAGCCAATGGATTAGATCAAAATGATGCACTTGGGGTCTTGAGGTCATGTCCCAAGTCATTAGGTCAAATCCTGAGCAAAAGTCAGGGGTGTGCTATCTTCAGTCAAAAACCTAATCGGGTTGATTCAGGGCCTTTGAGTTTGTTGAAATGAATTTCTGAGGACCAAATGTTGATTGTTGATGAAGATGATTCATTTGAAATGAAGGGGGAACAAAACCCTAATTGATTGTTGCTTGTACTGATGAGTGATTTCTTGATTTAACCCTGCTGAGTCACAAGCAGCAAACACAAGCTATGCAATTTGTTAGAGATGCAAATGATGCATATGCAAATGATATGAGGTGGTATCTTAGGTCAAAAATTGGGGTATGACAGATGCCCCTATTTAAGTTTCTTCAACCTGAGATATGAAGATTGAAAATCTTCGTTTTGATAGGGTAGAAGAGACTTAAATATCAGAAGACGCGAATTTTGGACCTAAGATACCAAAATTGCGAGTGATGCAAGGATGTCTTTACCGAGGGAATATCAAGAACTGACTCCACTGGGGAAAAGAGATCGGGAAGGATATCTCAATCCGTTTTAGGAAGAGAATCCGTTTTTTTTTCGGGAAAGCAAGTGTATGCTTCACTGGGGAATGATAGCTTTGTAAGAAAAGCTTACCTATCGACATTATCGACTATCAGCATGGGGATAGACTTGTTTAATAATGCGAAGGTGAAAGGTATGAAACTAGATTACCGACTACCAGCATGGTGATAGGCTTGACAAGGTAAAAAGAGTTTCAAAGGTTCGGTTAATATTACCGACTATCAGCATGGTGATAGACATGTTAAATAATATAACCAGAACAAAAAGGTTACCGACTACCAACCTTGTGATAGTGGTTTTGAAGACATGATCAATTATCAGCCGAGTGATAAAATGATCCTGGAGACTTTACTAGGGAAATTACTGGTTATTCAGCCTTGTGAACAGTAATAAAGCCCTGATTGTCAAATGGTCTTCATGATTGATTTCCTTGAGAGGAAAAAACTTTTGAAAGAGACATAAGCTGCTCAGATGACGAGGCTATTGCTTATTGTCTATTTTTTCACGACTCTGTTTGAGGAATCGGAATTTGAATCTCTGGTAAAGACAAGGTTCTAACCAAGAATGAATTGGAAAGAAACGGTCAAACAAGACTTTGTACCCATGAGGAATGAACTCAACTGGGGATTTTCTCCTTTGTTTTGAGAGGAGAAACTAAAGAAACCTTCTTCCACGAGGAATGATCTCAGTGGGGAACTGGAGAAAGAATGATATTCTTTTCTGCTTATGGGTGACAACCTACTTGGATAGATGACACGCCCATACTTGTTTTTTTTTTTTCTCTTTTTTTTGAGGATAGATATATCCTAAACAAGTGATTTCAAAGCAAACATTGAAAAATGCAAGAATGCATAAATGATTCAAGTATGATGAATGATGAATGCCATGAATGTCGCATGCATGCTGACGATACTGACAGACAAAGAAGTATATACTGGAGACGGACCGACGTCGCAATACAACCAAATACTTGGCAAATGTTTTTCAACACGGTGCAGATAACACAGGTGATGAATGGTGTTGCATGCTTTAAACTTCTCTGGGGAAGATGAGCATCTTTTCTTATTGAGATGGAAGAACCTCTTCACTGGAGATGGAAAATCTTCGTCACTGGGGATAAAAGACCTTCTTCACTGGGGATAGAAGAGCTTTTCGTATCATAATCTTTGATTCATCCTATGGAGATAGCTGTTGATGTTCCTTCTGTTGTTCACAACTCAAAGGAAAGTTTCGCTTTTATTTTGAAAAAGAAAAGTAAATTCATTTAAAACTTCTTTTTTTTTCTTTTTCAAAAGTGAATAACACAATTAAAGCGTCATTTTGCAAGCTAAAAGAAATTAGAGATTGCAAACAAATGGGCACAAGGCTCAAATTTATTTAATAGGATGGTAATCAGCTAAAGGCGTGATTCCATAGAGTATTTACAAAAGTTGGAAATGGTAATTATGCGGAAAAGGCTACATTGAAAGTAATAACCACTATTTCTCCTAACAACTTTGAGTTCCAACTGTGCTTGTCGCTTCAGATTGGCGATAATTTGATCGAAGATCCTTTGATGACGTACAGACTTTTCAGGTGACGAAGTATGGACTGATGCAGTTACTTTGTCATAAATCCTTAATTTTTGCCTAGATTGCCCTTTCAGGTTTTCAATCTACCAGGATGAATTTTTTCTGTTTATTGTCTCTAATTTTTGCCAGGACCGCCCTTTCGGGTTTTCAGTCCACCGAGACGCTCATTTTTGCCTAAGTCGCCCTTTGCGGGTTTTCGACTTACCGAGCTGTTCTTTTGTTCTTTTTTAGACAAAGTATTTCTTGACTGCATCAGCATTCACAGGATGTGGGAGTTCATCACCATCCATGGTTGCAAGAGTCATGGCGCCGCCAGAAAATGTTCTTTTGACAACATACGGGCCTTCGTAATTAGGAGACCATTTGCCCCTAGAATCTGGTTGAAAAAACAAGATCTTTTTAAGCACGAGGTCGCCTTCTTGAAATTCACGAGGTCGAACCTTTTTGTTGAAAGCTTGTTTCATCCTTGCTTGGTATAACTGTCCATGGCATAGAGCAGTCATACGTTTCTCTTCGATTAAATTCAACTGATCGTATCTGCTTTGACACCATTCAGCCTCTGATAACTTAGTCTCCATGAGGACTCTCATTGATGGTATTTCCACTTCTACGGGGAGTACAGCTTCCATGCCGTATACTAGAGAAAAGGGAGTTGCCCCTGTTGAAGTACGCACTGAAGTACGGTACCCATGTAAAGCAAATGGCAGCATTTCATGCCAGTCTTTGTAAGTGACGACCATTTTCTGGACGATCTTCTTAATATTCTTGTTGGCGGCTTCGACGACGCCGTTCATTTTTGGCCTGTAAGGAGAAGAGTTATGATGCACAATCTTGAATTCCTCACATAATTCTTTCATCATCTTGTTGTTCAAGTTCAAACCATTGTCTGGTATGATCTTGCTGGGAACACCATATCGGCAAATGATGTTGTTCTTGATGAACCTCACAACCACTTGTCTTGTAACATTGGTGTAAGATGCTGCTTCGACCCATTTGGTGAAGTAATCAATTGCTACCAAGATGAAACGATGACCGTTTGAAGCTTTCGGTTCGATCATTCCAATCATGTTGATACCCCACATGGAAAAAGGCCATGGAGATGAGAGAAAGTTGAGTAGAGTCGGTGGCACATGGATCTTATCTGCGTAAATCTGGCACTTGTGACATCTCTTCACGTGTTTACAACAATCAGATTCCATTGTCAACCAATAGTATCCTGCTCTTAAGATCTTCTTGGACATTGCATGCCCATTTGAATGAGTTCCAAAGGACCCTTCATGCACTTCATGCGTTAACATGTCTGCTTCGTGTCTGTCCACGCATCTGAGCAAAACCATGTCGAAGTTTCTTTTGTATAGCACATCCCCGTTCAGGAAGAAACTGCCAGAAAGTCTCCTTAGAGTTTTCTTATCTTTGTTTGATGCCCCAAGCGGGTACTCTTGAGTTTGAAGGAAACGTTTGATGTCGTGGAACCACGGTTTATCATCGATGACTGCTTCGGCTGCAAACACATAGGCAGGCCTTTCAAGGCGTGTAATTCTGACTATAGGCATATCATTCCAATGATTCACTTTGAACATGGAAGATAGAGTAGCCAAGGCGTCTGCCATTCGATTCTGATCTCGAGGTATATGATGCAATTCAACCTTGTTGAAGAAAGTCAATAGACGTCTTGCATAATCTCTGTAAGGAATCAAGCCAGGGTGGTAAGTTTCCCATTTGTCTTTGATTTGGTTGATCACAAGGGCTGAATCTCCATATATGTTTAGGATCTTGATCCTTAAGTCAATGGCTTCTTCGAGACCCATGATACAAGCTTCATATTCTGCGATGTTGTTGGTGCAATCAAATAGCAGTCTGGCGGAGAACGGGATATGAGTACCCTTGGGAGTGATAATGATTGCCCCAATTCCATTGCCAAAAGCGTTTACTGCTCCATCAAAAATTAGGCCCCATCTTGATCCAGGATCAGGACCTTCTTCAGGTAACGGTTCGTCACAATCTTTCATCTTCAAGTACAAGACATCTTCGTCAGGAAAGTCAAACTTGAGAGATTGATGTTCATTAATTGGTTGATGCGCCAAATGATCAGCGAGAATGCTTCCTTTGACTGCTTTTTGAGCACGGTATTCAATGTCATATTCGGATAACAACATTTGCCATCGGGCAATCCTTCCTGTTAAGGCAGGCTTTTCAAAGACATACTTGATCGGATCCATTTTGGAGATTAACCAAGTAGTATTGTTGATCATGTATTGGCGAAGACGTTTTGAAGCCCAAGCCAAAGCACAACATGTTTTTTCGAGCATGGAGTAACGAGACTCACAATCTGTGAATTTCTTACTCAAGTAATAGATGGCATGCTCCTTCTTACCAGTTTCATCTTGCTGTCCAAGCATACAACCCATGGATTCTTCTAACACGGTAAGGTACATGATTAGTGGTCTTCCTTCAACTGGAGGAATCAATATTGGTGGTTCTAACAGGTATTCCTTGATACTGTCGAACGCTTTCTGGCAATCTTCAGTCCATACAACCCCTTGATCTTTGCGGAGAAGCTTGAAAATTGGCCCACAAGTAGCAGTCATTTGAGAGATAAATCTGGAGATATAGTTCAATCGTCCGAGAAATCCTCTTACTTGCTTTTCAGTTTTTGGTGCAGGCATCTCTTGAATAGCTCTGACTTTGTCGGGATCTACTTCAATACCTCTTTGGCTGACAATGAAACCCAAGAGTTTTCCAGATCTAACCCCGAAAGTACATTTGTTAGGATTCAAGCGAAGCTGATATTTCCTTAGTCGTTGAAACAACTTCAAAAGGTATTCAATATGTTCTTCTTCTGTGCTGGACTTGGCTATCATGTCGTCCACATAAACTTCAATTTCTTTATGCATCATGTCATGAAAGAGAGTAGTCATTGCCCTATGGTAAGTTGCGCCTGCATTCTTTAATCCAAACGGCATCACTTTGTAGCAAAAGGTACCCCATGGAGTGATGAAAGATGTCTTCTCCATGTCTTCAGGAGCCATCTTAATCTGATTATAACCGGAGAACCCGTCCATGAAGGAAAAGACGTTGAACTTAGCGGTGTTATCAACCAGCATGTCGATATGTGGTAGTGGAAAGTCATCTTTTGGACTGGCCTTGTTCAAGTCACGGTAGTCAACACACATTCTGACTTTACCATCTTTCTTCGGAACTGGCACTATGTTGGCCAACCATTGAGGATACTCGGAGGTGACTAGAAAACCTGCGTCGAGCTGTTTCTGAACTTCCACTTTGATCTTGTTAGCCATATCAGGGTGAGTCCTTCGTAATTTCTGCTTAACTGGCGGACATTCTGGCTTCAATGGCAAGTAATGCTGAACAATATTGATATCCAACCCAGGCATGTCTTGGTAGGACCAGGCAAACACGTCAACATATTCTTTGAGAAGGTCTGTCAACTTACTCTTGATATCAGCATCAAGCAGCGATCCAATGGTCACTTCTTTTTTGTCTTCTTCAGAACCCAAGTTGATCTTTTCTAGAGGCTCTTTGTGAGGCAGAATGGCTCTTTCCTCGTGCTTAAGTAATCGAGAGATCTCGTCTGGGATCTCCTCTTCTTCCTCTTCTTCGGCTTCGAACACAGGAAACTCAAAGTTGGGAGAGGGCATAGGGTTATTGCATTCAATGGGTTTATCAATAGTAAATCTGCACATGTGATTTATATTTATTTCAGAAAATTTATGAATGCAGGAGTGTATGCAGATTTTTTTGAAAAGTTTTTTTTTTATTTTTTTGGTTTTTGGTTTTTTAGGATTACCATTTCCAGAAAAAAGCAAAAATAAAACATATAATGTAGGGAATTCAAAATGACACTTTATTTATGATTCATTTTTGAAACAAAGCCCTAAACACAAACTCATTTGCCTTGGGCAGGACAAAGAGGGAAACTTTTAAAACAAAGCCCTATTCACAAAGTTATTTGGGCGGAACATTTAAAAGCAAAGCCCTATAAAACATCTCTCTGCTTTGGGCCAGGCAGGAGGTCAAAATAACAGCGAGGTGATTACTTTGAGCGGCGAACAACATTCGGAACGTCGACAGCCTTCCAGTAGCAACGAACTCCTCTGTGTATTATGTATTCAGGAAAATTCTCCTCAGAATTATCTTTAGTATTGACATTGACCGTTGGTCGAGCAGGATTTGAAGGTCCTGGTTTGTCACCCTTGTTCTTTGTAGAGTTGAAATGGTCTTCTTCTACTTCTTGAAGAGCATAAGATGAGTCACAATCCTCAGAATTTTCAGGATGTATTTCCCAGTCTTCAGGATGAAGAGACTCATTGTCAGCGACACTTTCCGAGTCAGTTGCGGGACCATCTTCCCCTTCATCTTCAAAAATGGCATTTATGTGATAATAACCATCTTCGAGATTATGAATCTTGGCAGATGCATTGAATCCGAAATCTTCAGTAATTTCAGGCTGCTGAGAAAATTGACAGGGCTGATAAACCTCTTCTGGTTGACTATTATATTCAAAGGAATCTCCCCATCCAGTTGGTTGGATGTCTTCAATCGCAATCTTTGAACTTTCAGGTGCAGTATATTTCACCATATAATCAAATTTGCCACTTGGCTGTCCCAAGGTATCCCATATTTCTACAGGAACAGGCTCAGTTTCATTGCCTTTGGATTTCTCTGAAGGAGGATATGGTTCTTCCTGAGATATGTATCCCGAGTCATTGAGATAACATTTCCATTCTTCTTCAGTATCGGAGAGAACTTCTTCGATGCATTCTTCAATAAGGACATTAACCTCTTGAGGAATCGGGTTAAGGAATCCTCCACTATGGAACATTTCTTTGATCGGACGAAGGGTTTCATCCTTCTTGGTGCAGTTTGAGAATGTTGGTGAACATCCGAGTCCTGCTCTAGTTTCATTCTTGGTAGGGATCACAACTTGCCCCCAGCTAGTGGTAGTTCCATCTTTCACTACTTTTACCGCCTCTTTGTAAGAAGAGATTGATGCTTTCTTTTTGGAAGATTCGTCTTCTAAAGAGAGACCTTGGAACTGAGTTCCTTCCACATCATCGGCACCAATGAAAGAGAAATTGGACAAATGGCTCACCATCAAGGCTTGTTCTCCACTTATTGTTACCAATTTTCCATTTGTTACAAATTTTAACTTTTGATGGAGCGTAGAAGTTATTGCCCCTGCTTCATGGATCCATGGTCGTCCTAACAGACAGCTATAAGCAGCTTGAATGTCCATGACTTGGAAGGTGATTTGAAATGTATGTGGACCAATGGTCATGGGAAGGTTGACTTCGCCGATAACAGATTTTCGCGATCCATCAAATGCTTTGACAACTACACCACTGAACTTCATAGGCATTCCTTGGTAAGACAAGCGAGCAAGAGTCGTCTTTGGCATCACATTCAAGGAAGATCCGGTGTCTACCAACACATTGGATAAAGAGTCTGACTGACAGTTCATAGAAATGTGCAAAGCAAGGTTGTGATTTTTACCCTCCTCTGGGAGTTCTTCATCACAGAAGCTTAAATTGTTGCAAGCTGTTATGTTGGCTATTATCCCATCAAAATGGTCAACAGTCACATCATGATCTACAAAAGCTTGATCTAAGACCTTCATCAGGGCTTCCCTGTGGGCTTCTGAGTTTAAAAGCAATGAAAGTATTGAGATCTTTGAAGGAGTCTGCATAAGCTAATCCACAATTTTGTATTCACTTCTTTTGATAAGTTTCAAAATTTCATCAAAATCTGGATTGACATTGGTTCCACTGGATTGGCCAACATCAGTGTTTGTATTACTGACAGGAGTTTCCTCAGGATTCCCCACTGGTGTATTGATAGAATTTTGTCCGGTTGTAGGAGTAACAGGCTGCTTTGAAGGTAGTGGAGTATACACACGTCCACTTCTTGTTACTCGACTCACATCAGCGATGTTTACGACAGATGAGAGAGTTGGTAAAGGAACTTCTTGTCCATCCTTTATCATTGTTGCATTGTAGTTGTATGGAACTGCCTTGTCAGAGTCATAAGGAACAGGTCCAGGTAGACAAATGATCAAAGGAGCAATAGGAACCTTTGGCTTGTTGTAGGTAACTTCCATGCGCTCAGGCATGTTGAAATGAGGAACGATGACGTTAACTTTAGGCATTTCCGAGTTGATATCTGAGACTAAAAGCTCATGCGGATAACATCCTATCATGTTAACTTCATTTTCATCCCTATTTCGGTAGATCTGAAGAGTACCATTATCCAACAGAACTTGGAGATCTCTTCTCACAATCGAACATCCGTGAGGATCTACACAACATATGCTACAGGAACCGTAGTGATGCTGGCGAAAACTCGACCCTCGACAGAGAGTGGCGTGCATTTGTACCAAATCGGCTCTTGAGTAATTGATATTATAGACTCGGTATGGACCAGGACATCCGTACACCATGTTTACAACATGCCCTCCATGATTGGGCAGCGGATTTGCTTGCACATTTGGATTCAAATTTCTGAATGAGAGGAGATTAGATTTAACCAACCTCTGAACTTCGTATTTCAAAGCTATGCAATGCTCAAGATCATGGCCAGGTGCTCCTTGATGATAAGGGCATGAGACCTCTGCTTTGTACCACCATGGGAGTTTCTCAGGTACTGGTGGTGGTGCTCTAGTTTGAACGAGACCTTTTTCAATCAAGGCAAGGTACAATTATGTGTAAGTCATTGGAATCGGATCAAACTGTGGAGCTCTTTGTACACGATTCTGATTATTGTTAAACTGCTGAGCCGGTTGTCGAGGCTGTTGTTGCTGAAACTGCGGGGTAAATCCCGGATTTGGTGTTGTGTTAACGACTGGTGTGACAGCAGCAACCTGTCGTTGACGATTGACATTTCCTCTTGGCTTTCCTTGGGATACCATGTCAACACTTTTTTCTTTCTTCTTTGGGAAACCACTTCCGAACTTTTTGGTTCCGCTTGAAGATCCACCTTCTTTAGTCAGACGTCCGGTTCAGACTCCTTCTTCTAGACGCATCCCCATGTTTACCATTTTGGTGAAATCACTTGGAGCACTAGCAATCATGCGTTCATAATAAAACGGACTGAGAGTATTCAAAAAGATCTTTGTCATCTCTTTCTCTTTTAATGGTGGATTAATCTGAGCAGCAGTTTCTCTCCATCGTTGGGCATACTCTTTGAAAGCTTCATGGTCTTTCTGAGCCATGGATCGGAGCTGATCTCTGTCTGGAGCCATATCCGAGTTATACTTGTATTGTCGGACAAAGGCCTCGCCTAGATCGTTGAATGTTCGAATATTAGTGCTATCCAAGCCTGTGTACCACTTCAGTGCGGCACCAGTTAAACTGTCTTGAAAGTAATGGATAAGCAACTGATGATTATCTGCATAAGTAGACATCTTCCTGGCATACATCACAAGATGGCTTTGTGGACAAGAACTACCTTTGTATTTCTCAAAGTCTGGGACCTTGAATTTAGCAGGTATTTGTACACTGGGAACCAAACATAGCTCCTGGGCATTCTTTCCAAACAAGTTTTTTCCACGGATAGCTTTAACTTCCAGCTGAATCTTGTTAAACTGTTCTTGGAGATCTTCCACAAGATTACGCTGATTTGTGCTATCACCTTGATCATGATAAATCTCATTGCCATCATAAGGAACAGTGTGAACCGTAGGGGTCGGAACTGTCATAGTGGGTTGAGAAAGTGCCATAGTGATTTGGGAAAAAGTTACCCCTGAATGTGGAATAAACGCCGAACCCTGTGTAGCAGGCGCTTCGGTTGTAGTTGTTTGAACCCCAGAGAAATTATGGCGGAAACCTGCACCAAAGCTGAAAGGCGGGCCCCAACCTTCTGGCATGGAGAAAGATGGAATGCTGAATGCAACTGTAGAAACTGGAGTAGTGACTTCAGATGTTACCGTTGCTTGACTGTTAGGTGGCGGCGGCTGATTCTGTGCGGCCATTAAAGAGTCAACCAGAGTAGTGAGACTTTCCAACTTTTCCTGAAGGGTGGTCACTGTACCACGGAGCTCAATATTCTCTTGTTCAGAGTGTTCCATTACTCTTCTTCTGCTTGAACGAGTATTGTATCTGTGATCTGATTGCGAACGCGGTCGAGAAACTTTGAGACGCGACAGCTTGACGATCTAATGGAGAAAGATCCAAAAGATGAGACTCTATACAACAGACTCGATATGCAGAATGATGTATGCAAAAAGAAATTTATGATTTTTCCAATTATTTTAGAGATTATTTCCTTGCAAACATTGGAACACAAACAAATCTTTTATTCATTCATTTTTTTATTGCAATAATGGGAAATGTTACAACATTGGAGCGTAGCTCCTTACAAAAGAAAATGATAAATAAAAAAGCTAAACAAATCCTAAACATCTTCATCAGACGAAGAACCAAATGCGTTGTGCAGCTTGAGCTTCATGATTTCTTTCCCATAGTAAGCTTTCAACTCGGCCTTTTCAGCTCTCAGCTTGTCAACCACATTCTTCCAATTGTCGGGTATCGGAGCGTTGCTTGTCGAGGCTTCAAGATTCCTCTTGCTTTCTTTGATGTATCTTCTGATTGCAGCATCTTTCTGACGGATCTTCTCATCTTTACTCATGAGCCAACCATCTTGATAATAAAGTGTTTCTTCGTGATCTTTCACTCTTTTCTTCAACTTTCTATTTTCCTCATCAGTTTTACGAAACTTTTCTTCCCAAGCGTCCTTTTCTAACCTCATCTTGGCTAAAATCTCCTGGTACTCTTCCACAGTGTTAATGGGAACATTGAGTAATTGAGACACCACAGGGAACATGGGTTCTTCATAATCATAAGGCATTTGAAACTCCTTTGCTCTTTTCTTCACCCAGCAGGTATAGGCGTTCGTAGCAATGCAGTTTCTTTCCCCACCTTTTTCTTTTCTTCGGACGTCGTACCAAGCTCTTACCATTCTTGTCTTCAACCTTTGAGGATCTTCCCCTTCTCGGTAAAAGTAGCATTCCACTGCGAGACCAATTGGTTTAACTGAATTTGCATACCCGAGTTGTCGTCGGGCTAGGACCGGATTATAGTTAATTCCTCCTTGTGTGCCAATGAGAGGTACGTTGGCTAACTCTCCACAACTATCAATGGTTTCTGTACCACAGCGAGCCAAGGTATACCAATGAATATCATTATTAGCAAGAGACATAAGTCTTCGAGGCCAACGTAAGCCTTCTCGGTTTTCCGTGAAAATAGGGGACTTAGGTAAGTGTGAAACAATCCATTTGTACAAAAGAGGTGCACAACATACAATGATTCCACCGCCTTGGCGATTCCTATGATCGATAGAGAAATACGTGTCACCAAGCAAAGTCGGAACGGGATTTCCAATCAGAAAGATCTTTATAGCGTTGATATCAACAAAGTCGTTGACGTTGGGAAACAGAACCAACCCATAGATGAGCAAGGCTAGTATAGCTTCAAAAGCTATCATGCTACCAGTGTCAATGAAATCAAAGGCTTTCTTTATTAGAAACTGCGAAGTCAAACCCGGAAGGTTTCCTTTGGTAGTCCAATTACTTTCTATTTCAGATTTCTTCAAGTGGATACTTGCTGCAATGACTGGTGACTTAGGAATGGCTTCCAAACCATTGAAAGGTATTTTGTCAGACACAGGAATACCCAAAAGATCGGCGTATTCTTCCAAGGTTGGTACCAACTGATAGTCTGGAAAGGTAAAACACCGGTAGACGGGATCATAAAACTGAACCAGAGTTTTGAGAAGTCCTTCATCAACATGAGTGTTCAAGATAGGCAAAAGCTTTCCATGGCTTTTTCTAAAATCGGAAGGATCTTGTACAAAAGATGCTAACTCTTTCAGTCTTTCCACATTAGGCATTTTGAAATCGTACTTTTTGGTATGCCTTTTTACCCACTCCATAACTTAATCCTATAATGTTTGCAAAGAAAATTCTCTAAATTTTTTTTGGAAAAATCATGTTTTTATGGGAAAAGATGGATTTTTTTGAATGTATGAATGCATGGATGCGTGGATGCCACATATTCAAACATGGTAAAGCAAACATGGTAGTTCAAACATGGTAACGCAAACATGGTACTACAAACATGGTAATTCAAACATAGTACACATAGGTTCAAAGGCCCAGCGTCACGAGCATGAGGTCAGAGAACCAAACATGGGATAGTACTAGGGTTTATCACCTGCAAAACATGTTCTACTGATACGTCAGAGTCTACATTTTTCTTTCGGATATTACCGGCTTGCACAACTGAACTTGTGAGCTAGAAATATTCTCAAGAAAAACTCGTCTGAGTGTGGTTCTCCGCATGACAACTATCCAAGTCTTCACCTGGATCGTTTCTGCACCACGTCCTAATAAGGCCAGGATGGGTTGGGGTTCTACAGCCAACTCAGCTTCTACAGTTCAATGAAAGCAATAATGTCTTCGCAACTGAACTTGCTAAACATATACTACAAACAAGGAACCTCCACTGAGCGGAAGGATTCTCATGCTGACTTTTTAAGGACTAACTCCTTGTATGCCATACATGACTATACCCTCCACCTAATTCTTATGTGTTCTTAATCCGGGTTAGGATTTGTCCATAATGTATCACTTGTAACAGAATCACACAAGTAACAGAACCAAGGAACCACACATGTAACAAGAATAAAATAAAAACATAACAAATAGAAATAACCCTTTCTTTGGAAACAATAAAAAGTTGGTCCCCAGTGAAGTCGCCATTTTTCTGTCGCGGGGAAAAATCGTTGTCCTTTTTCGGGATGAGACACCTGATGCCTTCTTTGGGCTCGAGTGCTCAAAAAAATGATTTTTCTTTTGTACGGACCAAACTTTTTATTGTTTCCAAAGGAAGAAAAGGAAAAAAGTTGCAATAACCTAAAAACAAATGCAAAGCCTGAAACTAAAAGCAATGCATAAGTGGGGGAGAGATTCCATTTAAGAGGGTTGGTTATACGAAGGGAAGGTATTAGCACCCAACGTATCTATAGTACTCTATAGGTTTCTTTGTTTTGTTTATTCCATTCTTTTGTGGTGGAGGTTCTTGTGAGATAGGTGGGACCTAAGGTGTTTGTTTGATTATGCTCGCAAAGATCATCGCGATCCTCTGCATACATATCCCTTAGAGGGAATAAGAGCATCTGTAGCTCGGGGTCTACGGGTGCTAAGGTTTGAGTGGTTTGAGGGAGAAGTTTTGCTCGCCAAGGATACGACCTTGTGCCTACGTATTCTCAAAGGGATGTTGAGAAAGTCAGAGCAATCGTAGTTCCCACTTATGCTAGTGGAAGCAAAGGAAAAGAGACAAATGTCATCTAAATGTTCGATGTATCTAATCTATATCATCACATACATCTGTTTGTTTTTTGTTTGAAAATCTTTTCATTATAAGCCCGGGGTCATGCCACTTAGGGTGCTTAGAATGATAAAGATGTTTTTGTTGTTTAACCAGCCTTGTGGCAAAAGTTTCAATGAAGTCAGCCTTGTGACAAAAACTTTGATTAATCAGCCAGCCTTGTGGCAAAAGTTTCAATGAAGTCAGCCTTGTGACAAAAACTTTGATTAATCATCCAGTACGGTGGTAAAACAGTTTGATTGATTAGCCAGCCTTGTGGCAAAAAAGTTTGATTGATTGATTGATTGATTGTTTGATTGTTTGATTGTTTGTGATGATATAGATGGGATACTCCTATCATAGAGATGATAAATGTCTAATCTCCTAGGGTATTTGATTTGGATATTGGGGATGCTTATAAGAAGCCCGTGGGTCCTTGTACGAAGCCCAAGAGGAGGCTATCCGAGGGTCCTTGCATTGTAAGCCCAAGAGGAGGCTATGGGAGGGACAATCCAGGGTCCTTGCATTGTAAGCCCAAGAGGAGGCTATGGGAGGGTCACTTGTTTGTACAAAGCCCAAGGGGAGGCATGGTATAGTTGGTTTGAGCTCTTAGAGCGATTTCACCGGGAAACCATACTCTATGTCCTAACCTAAACTAGGGAGATTCTTTGCACGAAGCCCAATAGGAGGCTATGGGGAACCTAGTGTTGTACTAAGTTGAACAAGCACATATATCACACATATGAACAAACATGAACAAGTATGAACAAACATGAACAAGTATGAACAAACATATATGACAAAATGTGTGTATATAATGGAGTTTATGAAGGAAATATACCTGTGAGCATGATCCATTTGTATACACGGGGCTCGGGACTCATACTCGGGGAGAGGTCCACTTGAGTTTATTCAAAGCTATGTAAACAGGTATTCACAAAAGGGCTTGGGACTTATACCTACATGGAGGCCCATGGTATATTTTGGGAAGATTTAAAGAAAACCTTCATTTTTTTGATTAGTTATTCAAAGTTAAAAAAACAAACTGATCGAGGTATGTACAAAAAAGGTGTACAATGAAATACCTAATTTCATGTACAGGAATGGGTATGTACAAAAGGGGCTTGGGACTTATACCTACATGGAGGCCCATGGTATATTTGAAAAGTTTTGTTTCTTTGGAGTTTTGTTGTTTTGAAAATGATTTGAAAATTGTTTTGAAAAGATTTTGTTTTGAAGGAGTTTTCTGTTCAAAGAAAAAATTGTATAAAAGGAAAAAAGGAGTGGGTCTTATACTCTCTAATATTCGAGAGGCCCCACTTCGTTTTGAAAATCAATTGATCCATTACAAAGATTTAATCAAAAGTTTTCTTTTGAAATCAAAAAGAAATGGTTTATCGTTTTTGAAAAGAATCGTGATCGCTTGTTTAAAACGATTTGAATTTTGAAAGAAGTTAATTTAATCAAGATAAGCAAAAAGATTATACTTAATTAACACTTAGATGATTAGGGTTTGCTTCAAAAAATATTTACAAGTGATTAAGTTTGAAAATCAAATGAAAAATAATATTTAAAAGTATTAAAATACTTAAAAATAAGTCATTTTAAACCTATTTAAAAATGTATCAAATAAATATTTTTTGATGATTTTTTTTTTGATATTCTTAAAATATATGTGTTAAATAAGAAGTGTGTAAAAAATGAATGAAAAATGAATTAATTTGATGTGTTAAATAATTAAATGAAGTTGTGTAAAAAAATTGAAGGAAAATAGTGATAAAAAAAATGTTTTGGCCCCCATGAGTGTTGAACTCGCGCCCTCTCTCTCACAACTCAAAAACTTAACCAACCAGACCACGCGCGTGGTCTGTTAATCTCTTGCAATGAATTGAATATATTTTGAATCAAGTTCCTAAGTTCAGTTTCAAAATTTGGCGCCAAGAACACAACCCCCAAATTGAATTTGAAAATTCTGAAAACTGGATTGTTTTGATCAAGTGAATAGCCTAACTTGCTCGATTTTCCACAAGGAACATGATGGTACCAATTAATTTCATTTATTTTCACTCTAAGATCATTAATTTTCTGATGAACATGAAGAACCCTAATTCTATGATTCAATCTGAAATCGTGTATGTGCAAGATAAATAGCAATTGATTGAGGGTTAATGATCCTCATGTGTGCAGAAATGAGATGGTATGTTCATATTTCATTCATGATGCATGATTCATAGAGTTTGAAGTTCAAGTAGCTTACCTTCAAAAACGGCAAAAGTGAGAATCGAATTCTGCAAATGAGGAGTTCCAGTTGTTGTTTCTTGATCTGAACACCTTCAGTGGACCTTATGGAACATGTTTGGATGCCTGGAACAATTTGAAAACCTCTTGATCAATCCATGGTACTCGATCTGCAGTATGGCTCAAGTGAGGATCAAGCTTAGTGATTTTGGTGTTTCAGATCATGTATGATGGTTGGAACAGTTCATATGAAGTATATGGATGATGTTTAGAAGGTTAGTTTGGACAGAATTTGCTTGGTATGGATTTTGGCATGATAAGGCTAGTGTTATGCATATTTGGAGGTGAGATGATGATTCTGAGTTTTGGGATGATTTGAGGTGTGTGAATGGTTCAAACACATCATGTATGATGTTTATGAGATGTTAGAATCATTACTTTGGCCAGAACTTCAAGGGTTTGGGGGTTGGGATTTCTTCCTCACTTTGAAACTTAAAACTTGCAATTCAAGAAAGAAAGAGAAAACCTATCTTTTGTGAGGTTTTGGTGTGATTTGCAATGAAGTAATGACCTCTATTTATAGGCCAAACTTTCTGAACTCAGAGCTTTGCAACTTGCTTCAAAGTTTGATGATTTGGCTTAAGGGATAGAAAGGAATCTTTCACATTTAATGCATATGGTTAAAAGTAACTAAACCATGGTTATTTCTCTAAGCTTCTTATCTCTTTCCATTCTGATCTCAAACCAGAAATATCTTTCAATTATTGCCTCTATGTGTCATTACTTGGTCCATTTGGCAACTTGGTTCATAACTTAGTGAAAATGGTTTGAAATTTCAAGTGAGAATGATCACTAAATGCATAATTCAAAACCATAGCTATGCTCCATATTTTTTCATGCTCTTGGACATTTTGGAAAGCTCATGTTACACACTTCAAAACCCTAGTTGAAAGTTTCTTCAAGATCTTTAAGGAAGTGGGTGAAAAAGATCCATGAACTTTGAAGAAAATGAGGTTTTAAGTGAAGTTTTCAAAAAGTACCAACTTTGAAGCTCCATTTCTCTTAAATGGTTGATCTTTTGAAAAAAAATTATATGTGTCAAAGTTGTTCATTGGATCAAAATCTACAACTTTCATGTTGGAAGTTTTTTTCAGTTTGTAGGTGAAATTTTGAGAAATTCCCTCCCAAAGTTTGGAAAAAACCATGCAAAACACTTAGAAAATTTTCTAAGTATGGAAAGTCAAACTTTTGACTTTTTGATTCTTGATTGATTTTCTTGATTTATCTTGATAAAATGACTTCATATATCATATATTGATGATTCAAAACTTCAAAAGTCATGGTTGACCAAAATTCCCAAAAGTCAAAGGTGTTCTTGTACAGTTGACTTTTTCAGACGAATCGCGTTTCTGGAGATTTCCAATGAAACAGGCTATCCTCACCAAATGAATGGTATGAATGGATCACATTGAAGCATTAGAGGTTATTGAGCCATGGTTGAGTTGTGGCACCATGTCCTGATTAAAAAGTCAGTTATTCAGTGAATTAGGTCAAAAACCCTAATTGTCGACCAGATGAAATTGATGACTGTAGGTCTTGAATTGAGATGTAATTTCCATTGGATTTTGTCATAGGGATTATTTGAGGATGATTGAAACTTTTGATTGACTTCCTGGGGATTTTTAGGGTTTCCCAAATGTGATCCCTGATTTTGGTCCCTGATAGTTCAAAACCCTAATCTGATGATTTGAAATTTCACTGTTGATCAATCCTTGTGTAGGAGATGTCTTGAGCCAATGGATTAGATCAAAATGATGCACTTGGGGTCTTGAGGTCATGTCCCAAGTCATTAGGTCAAATCCTGAGCAAAAGTCAGGGGTGTGCTATCTTCAGTAAAAAACCTAATCGGGTTGATTCAGGGCCTTTGAGTTTGTTGAAATGAATTTCTGAGGACCAAATGTTGATTGTTGATGAAGATGATTCATTTGAAATGAAGGGGGAACAAAACCCTAATTGATTGTTGCTTGTACTGATGAGTGATTTCTTGATTTAACCCTGCTGAGTCACAAGCAGCAAACACAAGCTATGCAATTTGTTAGAGATGCAAATGACGCATATGCAAATGATATGAGGTGGTATCTTAGGTCAAAAATTGGGGTATGACACACTCAAATCATTATTGATCGCTATCGAAAGATACAAGTTTAAGATCATATCCACCATTATTGTTGAGAGGTTGACTCAAATCATGCCATCAGTCATTTCCAAGGAGCGATTAGAGTACAATTAGTCCCAATGATAATTCAAAGCATGATTATTCATTATATTATTATTTATTCATTATTTACTAGCATTCTTTAGATTTGGAAAAATGGTTAAAGAATTTTATATGAAGTGAAGACTTAAAAAAAGAAAATGACAACCGGAGCATGGCACAAGGTTTGCATACCAAAAGATGAAGGAGGTATAAGCCTAAGATCTTTTTCACAACTCAATGAAACTGTAAATTTGAAATTATATTGGGATTTGATTCAATCCGACACTCAGTGGACTAAGTTCTTAAAAAGTAGGATCATGAAGAAAAATAAAATTATTACTTATTATATTTACTATTCTATTTCGATTGTAACGAAAGGCAAAGTTCAAATCAGTCTTGTTAATAGTAGTTGGCTCGTAGGTGATGGAGAAGATATAAATTTTAGGTTGGATACTTCGATCCTCCTCCATTACTGACTTTTAAATTCTAAAAGTTCGCAAAGTTAGAATTTATCATCCTAAGGCACTAGTGATCAAGGAAGTGGTTTTGATGCCTTCATTTTTTAACTGGATAAAATGTAATATTGATGACACTACAATTGGTAACACTGATATGTAGCATGTTCGGGTTTTTTCATAAATAATCAGGTTGCAGATTTTGGTTGTTTTGCAGTTAATTTAGGTAATATCAGTGTTTTTATATGCTGAGGTTTGTGGATCCATTTATGCCATTGAGATAGTTGATAGTTAAATCACATCAATTATAGTTAAAGTGCGACTCCAAACTAGTTGGGGAATACTCATTCCACAATATGGGATATTTCCACACTTCGGTGAAAAGTCAAATGGTCACGTATAATGACTTCAAAATAGTAAAGTTACCATGACTTTACCCTATTCTCCCTCTTATTTTACTTTTTATTTATTTATTTATTTATCATTTGTTAATTAGTTTTTCTTGCCATAAACAATTAAATATGTGTTAAAGCTATTGTGACTTTCCCGCCAGAAAGTCACTGAATCTATTTCCAAAGTCAAACTGTCCATAGAATTCGGAAATGCGACGCACCCTTTCCACTCGCACGTCAGCTCAAATTACTAAGACACCCTTATTTTGTTATGCATCTCTGTATCAATATTAAGGTGAGTTTGGAGATGCATCTCTGTAACAACCCTTAATTCAATATCCAGTGAGTTTTCCAAAGACACGTCTCCCAAATATGCTTTGTTAGGTAAAACTAGAAACAATGGCAAAATGTTGGAAAAAGAAGATAAATTAACATAAAAATACTTAACATTACGTTAGTAATCGTTAACACAAATTTAACATTACATTTCATTACAAATGGGTGGTTCAGGACGTTGCAACTCCTTAGAATATCTTCGGTCGATCTTGCAACCGTCACATCCACTTCAATGGGATCCTTTATTGAGTAACAATAAAATTTACTCCAAACAACCTTTAAATCCTCATTTGTCTTCATTTCAAGTTTGGTGTATCACATCTTCCCTTTGTCGTCAATCGAGGATGAATGTTACTCGAGCTTGACATCTCTTCGATTTTTTGGATATTGTAAGAGAGTATTCAGTTTGGATTTTAGATCGATGGGAGGTATGTCCTTAAAGACCCTAAATTGAAGTGGGGGAATTTGCGCCATTGGAATACACAAATGCAAGATGGGAATATGTATTCATTCTGGTTTTTATAAAGAACATGGAATGAGAAACTCCTATTTATACAAATTTTAAATTAATTTGGACCTTAGAAACCATATCCTTTCATCAGGACATTTTTTAGATATGCATATTCGTACACGCCCTTTAGATAATATAACAATGATGTGATATTAGACAACAAGTGAAAAAACATTGGCACAATTTAATAACAGAATTTCAGGAACAACATAACATTGAATAACATTTTACATTACAACATTTCAAATTGCTATAGATCTTCTGGAAACATTACTCCTAATTACATTAAACAACATTTCAAATTACACATCCTACTTCATTATACATCCTGAAAAACATTTGACAGAGTCACTCCACATCCTACTTCAAAACACATTCTAAAACTAATCATACTACCAACACAATAATAATGGCAATCGAAAACTTCAAATATTTGATCTTCATATTTAAATTATTGATCTTCATCTTCTTGGATCTTCCATTTTGTCGATTTTGACCTTTGCATTATTCAATCTCTGATTCAGTGTTGAAATCATGTCTTTGGCTCTTGGGCCCATCTCTTCATCATACCAAACAAAATGGTTGCATCGTCTGTACCCCTGAATCTACAGAAGGATACAAATCCTCAATGATTAGAAGAATTGGAAAAGCTGAGACTCAAACATAATTGATGGAGTTTACTGAAACTTACCTTGTACATCCCACACCCGTAAAAACGACTTCCTGGGTTAGCATCAGTCCATGATGTCATCAACGGTGATAGATTTTGTTCGACTGCTTGCTTCAAAACACCGAGACCTGGTTAATTGACAAAGTAAGATGATGCGATTTTGTTATGCGAATGAGATAGTTTTGTTATGAGGAAGAGGCGGGCGGTAATGTGCATACGATTAATGAAGAAGATGAAGAGAAATTCTGGATCATTTGAAATTAGGGTTCATCAAAATATTATGTTCTCTAGTTAATAAAGAGAAATTGATAACATCATTAATTTAAATAATTTCAAAAATTCATTTTAAAATTAAAAATAATGAATTAACTCATTTAATAAGGTGACAACGTGTTGAGTAATCCATGTAAAAATAATAATGCAAATATAGAGTCTTAGATCTGCATTTAAGCCAAGAATAAATTAAGGGTGCGTTTGATTTGTAAATTATGAAGTACTGGACAGAACAGTACTAGACAGTACAGAACAGTACAAGACAACTTTTTGTATTGTACTGTGTTTGATGGTTACTGGACTGGACAACTATTTTCTGGATTTTGCTTGATATGTCCATGCACCAGACAAAATAATACAATTTTTAATATAATATTATTTATTGATATATAAAATATAATATTGATGAATCAAAATATTAAATAATAAGGAGGAAAAAAGATGAAGAAATAATCTTTTTACTCTATTTTGTTTAATATATTTATGCAGCAGACAAAATAATATAATTTCTTATATAATATTTTTTTATTAATATTTTTTAATCAAAATATTAAATAATGAAAAGAGAAGAAAAATAATAAATTGAAAATTTTTTTCTCTACCTTATTTGATATGTCAATGAACCGAATAAAAATATTATAATTTTTATTATAACATTTTTTTGATATATAACGTATTAATATTATATTTATGAATTAAAATATTAAATAATAAGAAAGAGAGTAAAAACTAATTTTTTGATATTTTTGTTGATAATGAGTGCTTGGGACAAAAAGTTGTCCCATGGTTTAGTGGGGGACAAGAAATTATGATTTTGTCCAGTACCTTGCCATATTTTTTGTCCAGTACCATGATTAGTTTCTGCATCAAACAGAGTACAAAAAAAAATGTCTTGTCCAGTACCTAGTTTTTTAGCAAATCAAACGCACCCTAATACTAAGAGAAAAGGGGTGATGCAGTGACAGTGTAAAATAGTTTTACAGTGTCAATCAATCACAACCATGTATCTAATTCCATCACACTTTTATCTTTAAAAAATTTTAATGACATGGCAAATTGCTTGTTTTTTATTGGATGACAGTGTAAAACTGTTTTACACTGTCCGTGCATATCCATTAAACCCTAATACTAATACTACAACTTAAAAAAAAATCATTTTATTAAATTAAAAGTTATGCAAAAACTATAAAACAAGTAAAAAAAATGATTAACTTGTTAACAAAGAAATTTTAAGACTTGATATATATAAATGGATTCTGTTGCACTGTTGAAGCTTGAAACAAAGCTTGAAACTGAAAGAGAATTGAAGATTGTAACACAAAAATGGAGGAAGCATCTAAAACCATTGCACACCAAATCGGAGGTATCCAAAACGACATTCTCCGGTTCGGACTCCCCGGAATCAAAAGCGACATCGTTGGCTCTCACCCTCTCGAATCATCTCTCCAATCTGTAACCCAATCCTCTCTCTCTCTTCTTTTGTTTTTGATTTGGATCTAGTAATTTCTGTTGTTACCGATTCCCCTTTTTAATTAGGGTTTTGAAATAATTGATCGAAGAAAACCCTAAAAGTGCCCTATCTAATTGATCGAAGTTCGGTTTTTGAAGTGTTCTGTTTGATTGTTCTTCGTTTGGGTGTCATTGTTAGGTAAGGGGAGTGGAAGAAGCTATGACGAGGCAATGCAAAGTGAATCTGTATGGAGCTGCTTTTCCACTGAAGGAGGAACTTGATAGGCAAATACTTTCTCGGTATGACTATTTCTAATTTTATTCATCTGATTTTCAACTCTAGTTAGCTTTATAAAATGATTCAAAATCAAAACAGGTGGTAACATGATTTGAAACGTTGTTTGTATAAGTAGTGAGTGTTTTAATGTGTGTAGTAGAAATTTCCGTCGCAGTTTATGTATTGGAGGAGATAGGAAAAACAATGGTATTCTAAATATGTGTTGGTATGTGAATGTGAGTAACTGACAATGACTCTTGGTGTGGTGTTTTTATTTTTGCTGTAGAATAAATAGCTTAAATATCTTTATTGAAAAAGGAGAGTGATTTGAATTTGATGTAATACGATTGTTTCCTGTAGGTTCCAGAGGCCTTCTGGGGGGATTCCTTCTTCAATGCTGGGTTTGGAGACTATTACAGGAAGTCTTGATCACTTTGGTTTTGAGGATTTTCTAAATGGTGATATGACTTGCCTTTCTTTTTTCTTTTTGGTAGTTGTTATTACTCTATTTTCATTAGCTGAACTATGTTTTTTTTTTAATTGACTAATGTTAGTAGTTAGCTTTTATTTTTGTTAGAAGGGGAGTTTTACACATATCACTTTAATTCCTATGTTCCTCTCTCAAACCACCTCATGACTCCCTTTAGCTGAACTATGTATGGAAGCTACATGTAGTCAGTATCCAGTCCGGCCAGTCATTATTTCTCTCTGTAGCATTTAGTTACGTGATATATTAGAATTATGAATAATGCTAACAAGATACTCTTTAACAATTAACACACACTTTCTAACCAACTCTTTTATATTGGTTAAATGGGCCCCCTTAATTTATACGTGACCCACATGATTTGGCGGGGTACTTGCAATTATGCTCTATTTGTTTTCTGATGATTATAAAAGTCGGAGGACTTATACAACACTAAGGCTCCATAATCCAACAGAGATATTAATATGAAAATTTTATTAGCTGATTTAGAATTTATTGTGAACAATGTTATCAAATATCTGCCATGGCAGCGTTATGGCAGATATACATGGCGGTTTTTGGGCTCACCACAAATCCACAATAGTTAAAATCGACTGATATTGCGGGTTTTTCCGCCATTATCTGCTATAACGGCGCCGCAAAGCGGCATATATAGTGGGATTTTGGCTCTCCCCATGGACCGTCATCAGCCAAACTGTTATTGTCCCAAAAGTGTGCATTCCTTAACTATCTCGAGGTTTCTTGTTTTAGTAAGTGATGTTGGGACCTTTATGGTGGTCCTTCAAGTGACCCAAACTCAATTAATCCATACGTATAGAAAAGAGAAATAAACATCAATGAGAAATAACTCTTGGAGACAAATCAAGATTGGGCAGAGGGGGTATGACTGCTAAAGTCAATGCTGCTGCTGCTGCACATGCTGGCATCCCTGTTAGTATAAAACAGTTGTGTGCTATGACACTCATATATTTGCTGCATCCAATAGAAGTTGAATAATTGTGGATTAGTGTTATTGTCCCAGCTATTTTAGATAATTGAATTTGTTTTAAGCACTATTTATACCCTTGGACTGAAATTCTACTAAATAGTTGAGTTACTTTCAATCCAAAAAAAAGCTATTGGATTGACTATTACTTTCAACCCAAAAAAGAACTATTGGATTGACTATGTTATTTTGGATCCATGATAAATAGTTAAGGATTGTGCTATTATATGATGCTTATTACTTTTGGTTCATTGGCATATGGCACTTTGTCAGTACTTCTCTGTACCTTTCTCAATGTTTTGAATGTTGCATGCAGACCCTCGCGAATCAGAGACTTTCCGGCCATTGGATATGCATCATGGAATGGAAGTTCGTTTTGGGATATCTAAAGGACCTGTCTACCCAAGTCTTATATGATTAAGTTTTACTGTTATTTTTGTACTAAGAAACCAGTATTTCTGTTGAGGTTATTAGAAGTAAAGGGTCCAAGGAACTTGCACATTTACTTGTTGACTTGTGTTTGCCTATGTTTTGGATACTATAAATGTTCTGGTCCATATAAACTTCGAATATCTATCTCTTAAAGTAAAGCATACTTTATGTATTTTAGGCATTTGAGTTGATCCTACTGCGTCTAGTCTAGCTTGTCTCCTACTTCTGTGATTGGAGAATTCATAAAATTATCCATTGCTATGATGTGAGAAGTGCTAGTCATTGTTGAGATGATAAATTTAAAAGCTTTTAATGATTTTCATATTTTATATATCTGAGGTGCGAATTAGTAGAAACATGATGAAACTCAGGGCTGGACAAAATAATAGAAACCGGTCCAATCCGACCTATCCGTGCGGCCCGCTAAGGCACGGTTCGGGTGGGCTGGGTCTTCGGGTTAACTGGTTCAAGACAACTGGATTCACATGGGTTGGACCGGTTGGTTTCAGATGGTTTATTGTAGCCCACCGAAATCCAAACCCGACCGGCCTAGTATCAGATTTATTATCTTGTGAGGTTTTAATAGAGGTGGATTGGGGGTGCCCTGGTTTGAATCACTTGGCCCAAATGAAAAAAAACCTCTATGCAAACACAAACCCTTCTTCAATTCGAGACATTTCAATTGCAATTTTCATTTCAGTCTAGGGTTTTGTTATGAACATTGTCTTCCTTCCTCTAACTCCGCCGTCACTTGTGCTTCGTCTTTACATCATTGCGGCGCACTACGACACCACCACAAACCACCGTTCATGTAAGTTCTTCATCTTTCTATTTATCCTTCTCTCTCTGTTTGTTTACCTTATTATTAGCATTTCTGTTACCTTTACCCGGGGTTTGACGTTAGTTTGATGTCGGATGTTGCTTGATATGTTAGTTTCGTTACAAACACTGTTATGAATTTGTGGTATTATTAATGAATGATCTTGTTCATAATATTGTTTCATATGTTAGTTTCATTTCGAATACTATTGTGTATTTTACAATGTCTGATTTCTCTTTAACTAGCAGGGAAAGTGAAACTCAACCTTTGCATTTTATTTAAAATGCTCTACCTGGGGGGTTCCAAAAGATTTTTGAGTTAGGTAATGAATAATAGTCTTCGTGGGACTTACATATATGGATGTAAGTGATCTTACTTTGAGCTGCAGGTTGCTGGGGAAAATGAAACTTGAGCTTTACATATGATTTACATGCTCTTTTAGAATTATATTTCTTTAAGAGATATCTCTAATTTTTCTGAGACTAAAATAACAAGGTTAATCTTTGAAGTCTTCCTATTTATAAAGCCATTGTATGGTATCTCTGCTTGATAATTTTAAAAACCATATAAGGCATTCTGTGTTGCAATATGTTACAGTTTATTATGATTACAATTTTACATGCTGTATGAATTGATTTTGCAGAGTGCAGTCTTGGTGAATTTTGCAGAGTGTCGTCTTGGAGAATTTTGCACTGCTGTATATGTATGAATTGGTTCTGCAGAGTGCAGTCTTGAAGAATTTTGCAGAGCTTGTTATGTGAGATTGCTGTATGAATTGATCTATGCTCTTCCGTTGAGCAGATAGGTTTGTTGTAAAACTTATCTAAAGTATGAGTGGGTTTGCTTGAAATCACATGATGCTCCTTCCATGGCTGTCCACAGTTGTTTTCTTTGCTTTTTTTAAACAACTTTTACTCTCTAAATTGGACTTTGACTTTCATCAGCATCTATACTTAACCGGAGTTTGATGCATTGGTTGACCTAAGAGCTTTCCTATTCATTCAACACACTGTTCCTAGAAAACGTGTTTATGCTTGCTCTGATCCTTGTTATCTATTAATAACATGAGAGTTTTATGCCTTTTTTTTACATTAAATATTTGGTTTACTATCAGGTTCTTATGTCAAAATGAATAATTTATTTGGTTGCATGATGTTGTTAATAGCTAATAAAAATAACAAACTGATTTTAATGTCTTAATAGAATAATTATAGATGGATGTTGGTTTTTGGATTGCAGGATCTCATCTCAAGGGTTTTTATTATTCTTGTCTGCTATTCAACAAGTTGCTGGGATAAGTCATGCATCCTAGGCTTCCTTGCCTTTTTTTTTTTTTTTTTTCATTTGCAGCAGTATAGAGCTAGTAGACTGGCCTTGGACAAATATGGATAGTGGAATGTGTAGAACATGCCATTTGATTAGTTCACGACTATCTTATCTTGTTCAAGAAGCTTATGATCCTCTTGTCAATGCAATGGAACATTGAGTTTTTTTTTTATAATATAGCTTTATTTAAAAAATTAAAATGCAGCTGAATTTTTTTATTACAAAATTAAATATCAATTAACCGAATAAACCAATCCATTTTATCCGATAAACCGATCAAACCGATTAAAAATTCAGCCGGAATTGGCCCTAGCAAATGCATTCATGGTTTGACGTATTGAACTCGAATCCAACCCAAACCGACCGGCGTCCAGCTCTTGTGTTCTATTCTTAACCATTTTAAGTTTTTCGATAAAAATACTTTTGAAATTCAAATAACAAAAATCAACACCTAGATTTTCACCATAATAATGAGACATGGACTGCAAGGTGTATACATAAAAAAGAGAAAAGTTCTAATTCATAACCCACTCCAGCCACACGTTAATAACAATAAAGGGATTAAAAAATATTTTGAAATTTTGAGACATATTTTAACAACTATTTGTCAAGAATATGGTTGTATTCGTAAAAGAGTTATTGGGTGTTTGGATTGATGGAGAACATAGTTGATTTTGATAGTATTTAGTTTGATAGAATTTATTTTAATAAAATTAAGTTTAGTAGAATTGGTTTATGTTTGGATATATTTATGTAAAAGTAAGTTGAACAATAGATTTCAGTGTAAAAATCACGTTTAAATTCAGAAGTTACAAATTCTAACCGTAAGTAGAATCAATTTTGGACGCAAAAACAATTCTACTTTAAAACATCCAAACTCCTCAAAATTACTCTAGAATCAGTTCTACACTTTTAGAATTGCTTTTTGTTAGTGCGTGAGACACTTTCGTGAGAGGAGAAAGATAGAGGGAATAAGGAAATAAGAATTGCTATATTGAATATATAAGACTGAATTACAATAGGTTTATTTATATATAGCTAACTTGTGTACTAAGTAATAAACCCTAAACTTAATTGACTTTGGGCTTGGGCTACACAACTTGGATTATATAACAACATACCCCATATAATCCAAGTTGTCGAACATACACTGATTAAAGTCAATCTAAACTATTCCTAATTTCTTTCTCAAATTTAGGAATCTGTCGATCTTCAATCCTTTGATGAAAATATCGGCCAATTGTGGTTCACTTGAGCAATGCCTCACCTCAAGTTCACTTTGATTCGCCTTCTCCTTTAAGAATTAAAATCTAGTTTTAGTGTGCTTACTCCTACCATGCATAATTGGATTCTTTGCAAGATTTATGGTTGTTTTGATGTCGATCTGCAGTACCAGATGTTTCTTCACTTCGACCTCCATTTCTTCAAGCACATATTTGATACAAATCGGTTGACACGCAACATAAGATCATGCTTTATATTCATCCTCACATGATGACAATGCCACCACAAATTGCTTTCTCGAGCACCATGAGATTGGAGCACCAAATACTTGAAAGAAGTAACTGGTTGTGTTTCTTCGACCTTCCTTACCTCCACACTAATCAACATCTAAATAAAAAATAATCACAACTTCTTTGCTTTCAGAGTCTCGTCAAAATAAAATTCTATAGTTTATCTATCCTTTTAAGTATCTCAGGATTCTTCTTGCAGCCTTCATGTGTGACACCATTGGTTCACTCATGTACCTGCTCACTAATTTAACTACAAAACCTATATTTGATCGACTATTGCACACATATCTCAGAGATTCCACAATTTGTTTGAATACATTAGCTATTTCAAACAATTAAATATATCATGACCCACTAAATCCTTCGCTAGTTCATGATTGTGAATGTCACTTATAATTGTTACCTTCTAACCATTATCGCTTGGCATAGATCTCAACATAAATGGACATTTAAATTTTCTACTAAAAGTGACTTCAGACAATTTCTGGTTCTTGTAATTTCTTTCTCTCTCACAACCCATACTCAATTTATCTTTCCTCCCCTTTGATCCCATTGGTTGTATCAAAATGAATAGTAATAACAATAATACCATGTTTTCTCCTAATAGACTTACCCATGATAACGCGTCGGCCCAGGAGGAAAATCTCTATTAATTAAAACATATAATGAATGACTGGTTTATGCTAGAGATACTAAAATTCATTTAAATTTTTCACAAAATATAAAAAAATTAATGAATGAATCATTTATGCCATAAATAACAAAAAAACATGCAAAAAAAAAACATACAACGTATTTTCTCGTGCTCCTTTCGCGTTTTCAAATTAGTATAACAAACCATGATGCACACCTCTTCGTAGTGTCATCCATCATAGCCAAATATACCTTCATGTGAGATAGTCAACATGACTCATTCTCCGGTAATCTTGTAATATCCTGTTTTGTAACATTTTAAATCTAGACTTAATTAGTCCTACGATACCTTAACTTAATTTAAGGTATCACTTTGGTCCCTGATTTTAGTCTCTGTTAACCAACTTAGTCCATTCTATTAACTCTTAACTTTAAATATCACATGTGAGACAATATTATTAAATGTCCACCATAGACTTTATTATTTTTTTTATTTTAATTTTAACCATTTGATTTTTTAATCAATTTTACACATTTTGATCTTAAGGGTCTATTAGTTATAACAGTACACCACCAACACCTAATTTTTTTACCTATCTTCATCTTCTTCTCCCTTCTCCATCTTCATCACTGTCTTCATAAATCTTCATCCAAAATTCATAAAATTCCTAAAATCTTCTTCTTCTTCTTCTTCTTATATGGAAACTGCAGAAATCAGACCCTTTTTTAGAATCACAACTCATAATTTATGTGAAGCAACAACTCTCATTGACAGTTTCAAACCTAAAGCGCTACTTTGAAAATCAAAGTTCATATGTTTCAATTTCTCCCAAATTCAAAAACCTAACTTTAACAATACCATGATTAGAGACCCTCGCTCCCCATTGTCTCTTCGATGTTAGTTATCTTTTTCTAGGGTTTAGTTGTATCTGGGATTACCAACACCATGACCTTTATATCTTTCTTTAGCCAGGAGCTCATCTTCCCAATTTATATAGGGTTATGCCTTATTCATTAAGTCACTAAAAGATAACTTGAGTCATAGTTTTTTCTGGAACATGCAATCTGACCTCAAACCCTTCATAAATATCTAACATTGTAGTTCGTGGTTTGTACCTCCTACCTCTATGACCAATTTTGCAAAACGGTCTATGTATTCACATAGAGTTTCTTTCTTCCCCTGTGTGATCCCGTTAAGCACCACCATAGTTGTAGGTTTTTGTTTTTGGGCGATAAATTGGGAGGTGAAGAAGTCATATAGATCCTTCCCCGAATCAATTCTTCCATTCATAATAGTCTTAAACCACATCATAGCATCTCTTGCAAGGACTAGCGTAAAGAACTTACACTTTATGGCCCCATGGGCGTGATAGCAGTCCAACATGTTATCGACACACTCTACAAGTTCGTCAGGGTCCCCAGTCCCTTCATTGTTGAGTAGCTTCATAGGTTTCTCTAGGGACATATGGATTATGCTGTCAAGGATGCATGCATATATCGAGTTCCTTTTTCATTATGTAGTAGAAGCATATGCTTCTCCTATATTTTTTATTAGGGAATGGTGCATCGGTGACCAACGATGGTTGTGTACTTCAGATGGAGTATGACTCCCTGCCCTTCTTTCAGAGCCGTTAGGAGGAGCTCAATGTTTCTTACTTTGGTGGCTGTTCGGAGATTGTGGAGTAACTCCACGTGTTGTGGTTGCTTTGGTGAGGATTGACTTTAGTATCATGGCAAGACTACTGTACGGTGCCGCCTCATGTGTATTACTCTATCTCAGAGGGGCATACGGTAAGATTTCTTTAATTCTCAAGATCAAGTTGTAGCAACCTGCCCTAAATATTAAGCTTTTAGAGTCGCCACCTATTCTGAAGGGCGAATAGGAAACCCTACGCAGTTTAGAGATCGGGGTAAGATTATTATAATCAGGTCGAGGGAAGGTGTTAGGCACCCTCAACCCTTTCCTAAGGTTTGTATCTAAGGTTAAGGCTTATGGCTAAAATATTTAGGATAATAGCTAAAGAAGTGAAAAGGGCAAAATTGAGATTTTAAGTGAATTGAGATTTTAGGGAGGGGGACTCGCCTTGGTTATCCAAGTGCCTACGTATCTCCCTAGGGAGAATCAGAGTAAACGTAGTTTGGGCACAAGGTTGTACGCCTTAGAATTGATTACGGAGGTGTTTGAAGGCTTTTTGAATGGCCTATTGTAGTTTTGAAATGCAAATGTTCGCAAGGTATTTTGAATTACCTTATCGTAGTTTGAACATCGCAGTATTGAAGAGATGAAAATCTGTGGTGTCGTGGTTTGGTGTGTTTTAGATTTGGGCGCACAACCCTGATTTGATATGTCACCGTTAGATGCGATGATCAATAGATTTGATCATTATAGTTAACAGATTAATGGGGCATTGTTGGTTACTCTGATCGATAGATTCGATCGTCGCGGGCAGCAAATTGAATGTATTTTAAATTATTTAAATTTTTTTATCTCTTGTCTAATGCGACTAATAGATTTAGTCGGGTCGGGAAGAGAATTAATTAAGGGTTATTGTTTTGCCAAATGGCAGTGGGATTGAGCAAACCCTAATATATGATCACCTTCCTAGGGTTTTTGTGATTTTTAATATTTAAACTAATTAAAATAGACTAAATCGAATAATCAAAATAATCGGGAGTTACTCCTAAATATTTGTAGCCTTAATACTAATTATATTCTAATCCTAAATAGATAGATAAATCAAATTAAATATAATTGATTAATTTTAAATCTAAACAATTAATTAATAAAGCAGATAAAATATATATAATAAAACCTGGTTTTTTTTATCCTGTGCAGCATCCCTGATAGTCCATGACGGACCTGCAGATCTACGTGCATTAGATCTGATAGTGGTGCGATCCTGTGGCTGCTGGTGGAGGGTGCATCCTGGTCACGCGTGAGAGAGGCGCACTGGATACCCAAATAAACCATAACACATAGTTGTAAAAAATTAACCGGCGCCAGTGGGGTTCGAACCTCTGCCTCTATAGATACCCACGCTACCAATTGCCATGCGTGCTGGAATTGTTTCTTGATAAAAATACGATTCAGAAAAATTAAACAAAAAAAATATCCATTAATTGAAAAATCAAACAGACTCCTCTTGTTTCACGTAGAGCCAATCCGGGATGTTGTAGGTAACAGATTGGTACGTCATGGGTATGGTTCCGTTGGCTTGGAGAAGGTTAACGGTGCGGCCATCGTTGTGAGTGAAGATAGCGGTTTTGCGCGTTTTGATCGGAGGAGATGTGGTCGGTTGCTGTGTTGACGCTGCGGCGGCATCGCGTAAGTTCGCCGGCGACGGAGGTGGCGAAGTTAATTGTGGTGCTGCATGGCTGTGTCGGTTTTCGCTTCCGATCTTGATTTATTTGCTTCTTTTTCCCGCACAACAAACAGAGATGAGAACACGACATGTCTATGATGATTAAATGAAATACAGATATTGAGATCAAGTGTATTAAGAGTGATTGAATTCCTGTGCTTAGTTCATGTTAGGATTTGTTTTGAGTTTATGTTGTTATGATGATGATTTCAAGGCTGGATAAATGATGGTTGATATTGTTTTGGCAAAACGTGAAAAGGTTTTGTTAAGTTTGAGATTGGATTGGGTGGTGGATTTGGTCTTTGAGTTTGATTCATGAAATTGGTGTATGGCTTTTTTTTTTTGTGGTGTTAGCAGAGTGGTGATTGTTAAATGGGAAAATATGTTTAAGGTGAGGAAGTGTTGTTCGTGAGAAGGGTTTTTGAAAGTGGCCTCTTAAAAGTGGTAATAAGGATTCATTGTTTTTTATTCCGGCTCCCCCTTCTTATTGGCTGACAACTTCCTCTCTTTTATAATACATAAATTAGGGGTTTTTTCTTAATGGGCCTAGTGCCCAATTAACCTAATAACCCAAAATAAACTAAACTTAATAATCCTAATATTAAAATAATCCTAATGATCCTAATAATATTATCAAAATTAATAATAATACTCCTAATAATAATATTAACAATCCTAATAGTAATAAATAATAATAGTTAGTAGAATTACAATAATAATAATTCTAATAATAATAATAATAATAAAAAAGTAAATGGTAAGTTGAATAAAAATGAGTAAATATAAAATAAATTATAATGACTAAAAAACCCCAAGAAATAAGATAGATGGGCCAAATGATTGGGCCCAAGTACCTTCTAATTTTAACCCCATTTTAATTCAGGATATTTTATAAGAGAGTGGGTTTAACAATCGAAATGTTAAACCCCATGGCCCTTAATTTAATACCCCTGATGAATTAATTGACGTAGATTTGATCGGGCAAATTTTGGGGTACAGCAGTTGCCCCTATTCAATCTTCTTAAACCTGAAGGGTCAGATAGGCACGTCTGCCTATCGTGATCTAAAGGTAGAAGATGATTGAACACTGAAGTGCCCTGAAATTTGCATTTGTCGGAAAAAATTTCCGTGGGACATGGGCTTAAAGATGTCACCCAAGGTAAATACCTTTCTTTTTTCAGAATGTGAAGCGAATGCTTTTGGAAGGAACCACTTGCTTTGATTGTAGTACAGCCTAAAAAGGAAACCTGAATTTTATGCAATGTTATGATGCATGCGATGTATGATGCAGTGAGCTTCTCAAAATAAATGAGAGCGATGTATGTATATGCATTATGTATGAATGAGGTATGTAATTGAATAATGCATGATTGTTAGTTATGTTAGTTGAAGTATGTTAGTAACTTTGAAAAAGAGAAATAAAACCTTTGTCTGTTAGTGATGATGTTTTGGAGAAGATCACTGCCGAGGGACTAACGTGATAAACCCAGTTGAGAAACCCTTTGTAAAACCATGTTGTAAAACCCTTTGTGAACCCCTTTGTAGTCTTGAAGAATATCACTGCCGAGGGACTAACGTGATAAACCCAATTGAGAAACCTTTCGTAAAACCCTTTGATCACTGCCGAGGGACTAACGTGATGGGTAAACGTAACTATCAATAGTGACGAATTGAAGTTTTGTTGTGTAGAAGATAGTTAACTTGCTATGGCGCTAGCAAGCTTTCGTAGTTTGTGAACCCCACTTACTATAGTTCTAGTAAGTTTTCGTAGTTTTGTGAACCCCACTTACTATGTTCTAGTAAGTTTCTGTAGTTTGTGAACCCCAAAAGGATCACTTTCTATAGCTCTAGCAAGTTCACCTGCACCAATAGGATTACTTGTCATAGTTCTGACAAGCTCACCTGCACCATTTGGATCATCTGCCCTTGTTCGGACAAATTTCACCTGCACCATTTGGATCATTTGCCCTGGATCGGACAAATTTCACCTGCACCATTTGGATCATTTGCCCTGGTTCGGACAAATTTCACCTACACCATTTGGATCATTTGCCCTGGTTCGGACAAATTTCACCTGCACCATTTGGATCATCTGCCCTTGTTCGGACAAATTTCACCTGCACCATTTGGATCATTTGCCCTGGCTCGGACAAATTTCACCTGCACCATTTGGATCATTTGCCCTGGCTTGTACAAATTTCACCTGCACCATTTGGATCATTTGCCCTGACTCGGACAAATTTCACCTCCACCATTTGGATCACTTGCCCTGGTTCGGACAAGTTCACCTGCACCAATAGGAGTCACCTGCCCTGGTTCGGACAAGCTTACCTGCATAAGATAAATCATTTGCTATAGTTCTAGCAAACTTACCTGCATGAAAAAGATTCACTTGCTATAGCGCTAACAAGTTTATCCGCATAAAGTCCTTGACGGTATCTTGTAGATGTATGAAGATATTGCTCGCGACTCGAGGGTCGGAAGGAAAACGATATGTTTAGAAACCCACGACTCGAGGGTCGAAAAACAAACCAGTAACAACACGAGGGTTGGAGACTTACGACTCGAGGGTCGGAAACAAACCAATCACAACACGAGGGTTGGACACTCACGACTCGAGGGTCGGAAAACAAACCAATCACAACACGAGGGTCGGACACTCACGACTCGAGGGTCGGAAACAGAACTTTTGTAGTATTTGAATGCACTTGATGATATGTATATGCTAATGCGTATGTATGTATGCTGATGCTGATGTCAAATCCCAAGATTTTATCTCCTTAAACCCATTGAATTTGTTTAATCCATGCTTGCACCTATACCCCGACTATGCTTATGCTGACTTGGTAATGTTTCTGTATGTGGATTGATGTAATGAGTGGAACGGAATAATGTCTTCTATAAGGCTACCTGAAAAGGTTTCTGGAATGGATGTAAAAATTTGTCTTAAAGAAGACTACCCAAAAAGGTTCTTAGAATGGATAGAAATTTGTCTTAAAGAAGACTACCTAGAAAGGTTTCCGAAATGGATGTGAAAATTTGTCTTAAAGAAGACTACCTGAAAATGTTCTTAGAAAGGATAGAAAATTGTCTTAAAGAAGACTACCTGAAAAGGTTCTTAGAATGGATAGAAATTTGTCTTAAAGAAGACTACCTGGAAAGGTTCTTAGAATGGATAGAAATTTGTCTTAAAGAAGACCATCTGGAAAGGCTGAAAATGTCTTACAAAGACTACCTAAAAAGGTTCTTGGAGAGGACAGTGAACGTCTTAGAAAAGACCACCTAGAAAGGTTCATAGAATGTCTTAAAGAAGACCACCTGAAGAGGTTCCTGAGAAGGATGACAAATTGTCTTAAAGAAGACTACCTGGAAAGGCTGAAAATGTCTTACAAAGACTACCTACAAAGGCTGAAACATGTCTTAAAAAAAGGCTACCTAAAAGGTTCTTGGAAAGGATCGTAAGATTTGTCTTAGAAAAGACCACCTAGAAAGGTTCTTTAGAAAAACAATGTTTTAAAGAAGACTACCTAAAAAGGTTCTTGGAAATGGCGATGATTGTCTTAAAGAAGACTACCTAGAAAGGTTCTTAGAAAAATAATGTCTTAAAGAAGACTACCTGAAGAGGTTCCTGGAAAGGATGACAATTCGTCTTGAATAAGACTGCTTGAGGAGGCTCCTAGAAAGGATCGTGAGATTTGTCTTAAAGAAGACTACCTAAAAAGGTACGGTGTAATGTATCAACCAATGTATGTAATGCGTGACTTATATGTATTTGCATGATGCTCCAATGATAGGATGTTGATAACCAAAGCGTATACAGCTTGCCAATGTTGGATGGTAGGTTTGTTTGATCAGGTGGGGTGTGATGCTAGCGCGACTTCCCAATCCCTGTTTTTTTTTTAATTTTGAAGATCGTCGTTAGGAGAAAGATTTGTTCAATGTTGTAAAGTATGAGGATACTTTTTCCTTTTGTTGTGCGCCTTGCCCCAGTTTGGGCTTTTGAATTACTCCACGCCTTTAACCTTTTGAGGTTCTCCACGCCTTTAACCTTTCGAGGTTCTCCACACCTTTAACCTTTTGAATTGTTTACCTTATGGATTTGATATCCAATGCCCCAATGTTTAGCGGAAAAAAGATGCCTGTGATCTCCCAGCCATGAGGGAAGCGCTCCGAGAAATAACCTTGTCATATGCTTTGACGTTTAGATTGAAGGGTATGCCCTTGATCCCCAGGATATGGAGGGATTATCCATAGTGTTCTATCCTTTTGAATTTGAATTCTTCCTATGTTTGACATGCCCCCTGATTGAGGCTGCTTCGAGGTGTGCCCCAAGTCGATTGGTCCTTAGGAAGAGTGCCCCTAGTGAATAGGATGTTTGATCGCATGCCCCAGGGATCCTTGAAATTTTGCCCCTGTTTAGGAGAACCCTCTAGATGTGGTTCCCCCCATTCCAGAGTCTTTATCAGAAATGATCACCTTTGATTAAACCAATTTCGAGATTTCCTCGATGCTAAGTGTATATTCGTAGACAACGTTGTACCCTTTGAAAAGTAACTCCAATGCGACGCGTGTGCAAGTTTTGAAATCGAAGTCGGTTATGAATTAGGACTGGGTGTTTTTAAATGGATGCTTGAAGAAGCGTAGTGGTTAGGAACAATTTTAACAAACCTAGGAGTCAGTATAACAAATCCTGCTTAATATGCTTTCATAGTTAACCTTGCCTCAATTAGGACTTTTGAATGTTGTAACTTGGCCTGGTTCATGTTTTAAGAAACAATGGATATAAGGCTCAAAGTTTATTTACCCACCCCCTTTCTCCTTGATATTCTCTGAATCCTAAAAATTCGCTTAATCCAATGAATGTGCCTTGTTTGTAAGAGAATCGCTTCAGTTTTGATGCTGAGCGGAAGAATTAGGGAAAATCCAAGCACCGATGAAAATTTTGTGAAGACCCAAGCATTGATGTGAAACTTTGATGGTTTAGCAGTCACATGATTATCCTTTGTATTTCACCTTTGTTTTTATCCCTTATTTTTGCATGAACCCACTCCTTTGATTTTGATCCATCGGGATGCCCTAAAATTTACCTAAGTCATTTTTGTTTTCTTTTATGAAATTTTCCATTTTGACTTAGCGGGTGTTTTTTTTTCTTTTGAATGCTCCTTTTGAAATATTGATCGTTGGATATCGAATGTTGTGACTGCCATGTTGACTTTGATTTGTGAGCTTCACCTTTGATACTTCCTCGATCTTGAGTGATGTAATGAGGAAGAAGATTGTTGTGAATGTTATCTCCGTTGCTCCTTCATTCTTGGATGAATGCGAGGAAGAAGATGTGCTTGAACCTTTTGTTTTGCTTGATCCTTATGCTTGAATCTTTGCTTGGATTGACTGATTCTCTTGACAACCAAATTACACCGTTTAATTAATCGAAATCTACCCTGCCCCTGGTTGATATCAAGGTTTATTTGAAAAAATTAGAAACAAACTCCAACTCCTGGCTCGAGGGGGTGACGAGGGATTAACATCCTTATATCTCCACTGTTTGGGAATTGAAACAATGCCTGTACATCGTCGGTTCGGTCTTACCTTGAAAGCATATGTTTAGCTGGACTTAGTCATTTGTATTCGTCATTCTCCCTTAAGTTTGTTAATAAGCCTAAATTTGAAATAGAATAGAATAGAAGCGTGCGAGTGAATCGATTTCAAAACCTGTGTAGTCATCCCATTAGAATTGCTAACCCGAAGGTACAACTTTTATCCTGAGAAACACTTAGCGATCATAGGGGTTGAAATTCTGACATGATAAACACCTATTGATCCTAGGGACAATCTCCTTTGTAGATCCATTGATCTTGTTTTACTCCTTAGCTCTTTAGACTTGTAGAAGTAAGGGCAACCTCGAATTTTCCTTGGGCACGTCAAACCTATCGGGAATAAATTGTTAGCGGTGGGTTTTCGTCGTATCAAAACTTCATGAGTTTCCTTTGACTGAACCTCTTTTGCTTTTCCTATGGATAGTATCACACCGTTCGTAACCTCCAGAGTTTGTAGATTGATAGAGAGAACCTATGACCCTTTTGCCCCTTGGTGTGGAGTTAACATATGTCGCCTTCCCTCCATCGTAGTTATGCATCTTTGTTCAGGATTTTGCCCCAGTTGGACTAATCCTTGCCCCCAGGTTATCGTAGAGCGTCCTTGTAAATTTGATATGTTCTAAGGCGAACCCCTTTATGACTAGATACCCCTTAAGTGTATCTATGAGGGAACTCTTTTATTGAACTAATCCTTGCTCGATGATAAACTTTGTTGTATTTACAATCCTGTTTCGAAAAGGCCTGGACATGTAACTGGCATGACGAAAGGCATCCTTTTTCTCCTTTTGAGACCAAGTTCTTTCTCGATAATTTATCCTCCTTTATCCATAGTCTACGATCCTTTTTATTTGTGAGTCTCGGGAAATCGACTAGCGCGGTAGGTGTGGATGCGGGCGAGGATAGAAATGCGAATGTATGAATGCATGAAAATGCGAGTGCATGCGTATGCAAAGGAATCCTTTTTTTTTCGTATCATAACTCCTTGTATGTAATGCAATGCAGACGTGTGACGTATAATTCTAGGGATAGCCTTAGAGGCGACATTAGATCCTCGTTAAATCCCTGCGAGATAGATGTTATGACACGCCAATGGAAATCCCTTGGATTGGGGAGTATGTAGAAGGTAGCGGCTGATGACCGTTCAAGGCAGTCATCAAGTCTCATGGCCATCGAGAGGCCGTTCGACGTGTACCAATGAAGTTGTCCCTCGTGGGAAGGTTCTCTATGCGGAACACAGCCTATCTAAGGATGATATCGGACAAACTGAAATCCCTATAGGCAAGGGATTGAAGATGCATAAATGGAAATTCAAATCCTACAAGTTAGAGGGTGCGCGGGAATAGGCACATAGTGACCGTTCAGGACATTCACTGGATCTCATGGCCATCAAGAGGCCAATCGACGTGCGTTAATGAGGATGTCCTTCAGGGGAAGGACACGTCGTTGTAAACAACATATGGACATAAAAGAAAATCCCTACAGGCTAGGGAGTACGTAAATGTAAGCACGGGGTGACCGTTCATGACAGTCACTAAGTCTCACGGCCATCGTGAGGCCGATCAACGTAAGCTAACGAAGATGTCCTTAGTACGAAGCATGCGATTTAGAAATATAATCCCTACAGGCTAGGGAACACGTAGATGTAAGCACATGGTGACCGTTCAAGACAGTCACTAGGTCGCATGGCCATCGAGAGGCCAATCGACGTGCGTAAACGAAGATGTCCTTCGCGGGAAGGACACGATTTTAGAAATAGAATCCCTACAGGCTAGGGAATACGTAAATGTAAGCACGAGGTGACTGTTCAAGACAGTCACTAGATCGCATGGCCATCGAGAGGCCAATTGACGTGCGTAAGCGAAGATGTCCTTTGTGGGAAGGACACGCAGTTGTAAGAATATAGGGATATAAAAGGAAAGTCCCTACAGGCTAGGGAGTGCTTAGATGCAGGCGCGGGGTGACTGTTCATGACAGTCACTAAGTCTCATGGCCATCGAGAGGCCAATCAACGTGCAGAAATGAAAGTGTCCTTCGTAGGAAGGATATGGTCTTAGAAATAGAGTCCCTGCAGGCCAGGGAACGCGTAGGAATACCTGCAAAAATTAAAATGCAAGGCATTCGCAGTATATAAATTGCACATATATAATAAGCACGTAAGCACATCAGCCCTAGGTTCATAGGTTCGACGTAACGGCTTAGGGTGCCTACCCTTCCCATTGGTATGTACTAGAAGGTCTCATGGGGTTGTTCGTAGCCGCCTAGACTTTTTGTCTCTTTGGATTTTAGAACAACTCATTTATCCACGAGGTTCGAGTTTTAGGGGTAGGTTCCCAGAGAGATCAGCCAAATACCAAGTCCAGCCCTCAACAAGGTCAAGCCTCGTATCAGACCTTTCCGGATATTCAACCCACTCTGAGTGGAATTATAATAAGACTCGTAGGCGATGTAATTCCCCTCTGGTCTTAAATATAATTCCCAAACTTAAGTTTAACGACAATTTATATACAACCCAAGAAATGCAGTAAAATAACAAATATTCGGATAAACAAATATTTAATTAAATTACTGTAAATAAATATTATGGCTGTAAATAAATGCAATTGCGAATAAATAAATAAATAAATAAAATTTAAATATTTATAAAAAACCCTAAACCCTAAAATGGCGAATTAGTCAAACCCTAAAAATTTCGCCAAAAACCTAAACCGTTTACCAAAAAACCTAAACCCTCTCAAGCCTTAGGAGCATAATAATTCACCATTATAGTTTTATCCCCAGCAGAGTCGCCAGCTGTAGCAACATGCCCTAAAAATTAAGCTTTTAAAGTCGCCACCTATTCTGAAGGGCGAATAGGAAACCCTACGCAGTTTAGAGATCGAGGTAAGATTATTATAATCAGGTCGAGGGAAGGTGTTAGGCACCCTCAACCCTTTCCTAAGGTTTGTATCTAAGGTTAAGTCTTATGGCTAAAATATTTAGGATAATAGCTAAAGAAGCGAAAAGGGCAAAATTGAGATTTTAAGTGAATTGAGATTTTAGGGAGGGGGACTCGCCTTGGTTATCCAAGTGCCTACGTATCTCCTTAGGGAGAATCAGAGTCAACGTAGTTCGGGCACAAGGTTGTACGCCTTATAATTGATTACGGAGGTGTTTGAAGGATTTTTGAATGGCCTATCGTAGTTTTGAAATGCAAATGTTCGCAAGGTATTTTGAATTACCTTATCGTAGTTTGAACATCGCAGTATTGAAGAGATGAAAATCTGTGGTGTCGTGGTTTGGTGTGTTTTAGATTTGGGCGCACAACCCTGGTTTGATATGTCACCGTTAGATGCGATGATCAATAGATTTGATCATTATAGTTAACAGATTAATGGGGCATTGCTGGTTACTCTAATCGATAGATTCGATCGTCGTGGGCAGCAAATTGAATGCATTTTAAATTATTTAAATTTTTTTATCTCTTGTCTAATGCGACTAATAGATTTAGTCGGGTCGGGAAGAGAATTAATTAAGGGTTATTGTTTTGCCAAATGGCAGTGGGATTGAGCAAACCCTAATATATGATCACCTTCCTAGGGTTTTTGTGATTTTTAATATTTAAACTAATTAAAATAGACTAAATCGAATAATCGAAATAATCGGGAGTTACTCCTAAATATTTGTAGCTTAATCCTAATTATATTCTAATCCTAAATAGATAGATAAATCAAATTAAATATAATTGATTAATTTTAAATCTAAACAATTAATCAATAAAGCAGATAAAATATATATATATATATATATAATAAAACCTGGTTTTTTGATCCTGTGCAGCATCCCTGATAGTCCATGACGGACCTGCAGATCTACGTGCATTAGATCTGATAGTGGTGCGATCCTGTGGCTGTTGGTGGAGGGTGCATCCTGGTCACGCGTGAGAGAGGCGCACTGGATCCCCAAATAAACCATAACACATAGTTGTAAAAAATTAACCGGCGCCAGTGGGGTTCGAACCCCTGCCTCTATAGATACCCACGCTACCAATTGCCATGCGTGCTGGAATTGTTTCTTGATAAAAATACGATTCAGAAAAATTAAATACAAAAAAAAACATCCATTAATTGAAAAATCAAACAGACTCCTCTTGTTTCACGTAGAGCCAATCAGGGATGTTGTAGGTAACAGATTGGTACGTCATGGGTATGGTTCCGTCGGCTTGGAGAAGGTTAATGGTGCGGCCATCGTTGTGAGTGAAGATAGCGGTTTTGCGCGTTTTGATCGGAGGAGATGTGGTCGGTTGCTGTGTTGACGCTGCGGCGGCATCGCGTAAGTTCGCCGGCGACGGAGGTAGCGAAGTTAATTGTGGTGCTGCGTGGCTGTGTCGGTTTTCGCTTCCGATCTTGATTTATTTGCTTCTTTTTCCTGCACAACAAACATAGACGGTAACACGACATGTCTATGATGATTAAATGAAATACAGATATTGAGATCAAGTGTATTAAGAGTGATTGAATTCCTGTGCTTAGTTCATGTTAGAATTTGTTTTGAGTTTATGTTGTGATGATGATTTCAAGGCTGGATAAATGGTGGTTGATATTGTTTTGGCAAAACGTGAAAAGGTTTTGTTAAGTTTGAGATTGGATTGGGTGGTGGATTTGGTCTTTGAGTTTGATTCATGAAATTGGTGTATGGCCTTTTTTTTTTGTGGTGTTAGCAGAGTGGTGATTGTTAAATGGGAAAATATGTTTAAGGTGATGAAGTGTTGTTCGTGAGAAGGGTTTTTGAAAGTGGCCTCTTAAAAGTGGTAATAAGGATTCATTGTTTTTTTTCCGGCTCCCCCTTCTTATTGGCTGACAACTTCCTCTCTTTTATAATACATAAATTAGGGGTTTTTTCTTAATGGGCCTAGTGCCCAATTAACCTAATAACCCAAAATAAACTAAACCTAATAATCCTAATATTAAAATAATCCTAATGATCCTAATAATATTATCAAAATTAATAATAATACTCCTAATAATAATATTAACAATCCTAATAGTAATGAATAATAATAGTTAGTAGAATTACAATAATAATAATTCTAATAATAATAATAATAATAAAAAAGTAAATGGTAAGTTGAATAAAAATGAGTAAATATAAAATAAATTATAATGACTAAAAAACCCCAAGAAATAAGATAGATGGGCCAAATGATTGGGCCCAAGTACCTTCTAATTTTAACCCCATTTTAATTCAGGATATTTTATAAGAGAGTGGGTTTAACAATCGAAATGTTAAACCCCATGGCCCTTAATTTAATACCCCTGATGAATTAATTGACGTAGATTTGATCGGGCAAATTTTGGGGTACAACACAAGTCTTCCAAGAATAAAGAGTTTTACTGATGCACCAAGTTGTACACATTGTTAATTAGGTTTGTGGCTCCCCGTATGCATTGATTGACTTATAATAGTTGGAGGCTGGGAAATATCTCTTGTCCAGGTACAATAGGTTGCAAAGGAGATCTATTTGAAGGTACACCTTGATAAGTCTAAGGCAAAGATTGAGAGGTTGGAAAAACTTGGAATGCTCATTGATTGTCTCTTGGAGAAGCCAAATCCCACGACGTTGGAACAGAGGGAGAAACTCACAAAGACTGGATCATATGTCTATAATGGAGGAGGGTGATATTTGCTAGCTTTAGCAACTATAGGAACAACTTTGGAAGATCAAGTGATTTTCAAAGTCACCATATCTTTAGGATTTCAGTATTTAGTTTTTCAAGAAGAGATTGTTGTTTGCGACTAGAGAATCAAAGATTTGGATCCGTGACAGAGAAAGAATGGTTCTTCGTGGAATTCGTACAAATTAAAAGTTGATTCTCACATACGGCTCCACAATCCCACTTGAGAACTATAAATGATTAATGAGGTGAAATCTTAGAGAAGTGTATCAAACTTTCGGTATGGCGATGTGAAGCTGGACCTGTAAGGTTAGGATTTTAACGTCCTAGTAAATAAGAGAATAAAAAAATAATGTGAGAGTGATGATGAATTTGAATACTCGAACTAAAACACTTTCTTCCTTATATAATGTGAGTGATTAAAATCTTCTGTGTAGAGGAGGTACATTGTTCGGGTGATCGTTGAATCTAATCAGACAAAGATTAACGTGTCTCAAAGGAGGAATCATATATTCTTAGTGAAATAAAGAACCACCTATTTCATACACTATTTTCCTTGATTCCGCTCTTGGACCTTTAACTACAGGCCTTACGAACGACTTAGAGATAAAAATCTCTCTATAACTAATTTAACTCCTTCCAAAATGTTGTTAGACTTAAATAGCTTATAGTCAGGGTCGGTCCTTTGAATTTGGGTACCTTGGGTGAATCAAAAGAGTGGTGCCCCTATAATTTTTTTTAACAATAAATATATAAGAATAAAAAAAAAATTGGATAAAAACACATTTTCATTTGACATTGTGCAAAAAGAATAGAAATATAGATCTTTGAATCAACGTTTATACCACATCAAAACATAAATCACTATAAAGAGATTTATACTTCTTCTTTTTCTTCTTAATCTGATCTTTTTTCCTATTAAAAATTTGATCATACCTTTAAAGTTACTTAAATATCATCCACTTATCATTTTTGTTGCAAAATCGTTAATAATTTGTTCATAATCAAGGTTCTTCGAAAATTATTTTCAATTGAAATCAACGCAAGACTATTTAATCTATCTTGTGACATAGTAGATCTCAAATAATATTTTTATAATTTTAATTTAGAAAAATTTCTTTCAACAGATGCAACACTGATAGAAATAGTCAACATTACTCTATGATCTATGCATGCATTAGGAAAACAATTAAAAGTCTTTAAAGAACTCAATATCATATAGCTTGATTTTGATTCAACTATTAAAACTTCTCTAATAACTTTCAATTCTTCAAATAAAACTTCACCATCAAGATCAAGAGCCGTCATGTTTTAAACAAGTTTCAAGATGTTTACAACAAGCTTTCAAGTCCCTATCAGATAATGATCTAAGTCTTTCAATACTAAACAAGAATCCAAAAATATTTTCATATGTGCTATTCAGCTCAAATCTTCTATCAAGTGAGCCAATTGTTTGATCTACAATATATAAGAAATAATAATTTCGAAAAGACTCTTCAGCAAACTCAAGATTCAATTGTGAGGGTTGAGATGGATTTTCATTACAGTGTTGTTTTATACTAATTTGATGTTTTTGAATAAACACACATTCAATCTCCATTTCATTCCCAATCTTTCCAGAACTAGCCATACCATTTATAAATTCATATTTTCTATATTTTTTCAAATACTTGATCAAACCTTTTACTAGTTCTATAGCCACATTGATAACGCGAAAATGTATCGTATATTTAGCTTAATTTACATGCATTATTATTTTATTTTATTTCGATTTTATTATTTTATTTTGTGTTATGCCGGTATTTCGTTGTGTTTCAGGAAATTGAATAATTATTGGCTCATGTGAGAAAAGGAAGAAAAAGTATTAAAAATTGAAGTTAAAAAGATAAAAAGATGCAAGAAAGAAAGGAGGTGCGAAAAGCAACAAAGAAAGAGGCCCAGAACACAAAGCAGCCCACGACATATGGCGCACTAGGCCACTTGCCGGTCGGCGCAGCCCCTCCCCAGCCGTTCGGCACCCCCTCAATATATGTGTGTGACGTAAGTCACACACTCAAGCCCAGAAGAGACGTTACGCTACTTTTTCTCCTCCATTTTCTCTGCCGAAAGAACCGCAACTGCTACGAGACAAGTTGGAAATACAAGAATTGAGAGCTCTATATAAACCCTTCAAGAATCATTGAAAGGGTAACACGTACTTTTTACCCTACTGCCGTCAAGATTTCTTCTGCATTTTCCAGCTCTGCTCTTGTTTCCTACCCACTTCTTGCAATAGATTTCCACAACGGAAATACTATTGCGATCGAGTTTTCTTTTCTAGCTTCAGATTTAGTTTCAGTTTTCAGTATTAGATTTAATTTTAGAATTTAATTCAAGTCCCGAATTCAAGATTCGGAACTGCAAGATACAATTTTCCAGTCTGCAATTTAATTCAGGTTTATTTATTTGCATTTAATTACTATTGTTTGTTTATGTCGATTTATCAAATTATGTCCGGATTATTTTATATCTGTTATAAATGCTCTGATTTGTCTACTAAAACCATGTCCGGCTAAATACCTTTATCCGCTATGTAAGGTCACATAACCGAGGGAATCGAGTAATCTGTCGATGTAGTTTATTAATCAAATTTATTTGTCTGGCTGATATTTCTAAACGCTTAATTAAACTGTTTTGTAACGAGAGTTAAAAACAATAGAAGTTAGGATCAATAAAAACGAGAGTTTGAGATTTTAACTGGACCTTAGAAATTAGGCATTAACCTTAAATACATCGAGAGCGCTTTAAGGGTAATTAGTTTTCATTGGTTTTCAAAAATCACTTTGAACTTTAATTGATACAGCGAGAGCGCTCACTTAGGTTTAATAGTGAAATCATAATCAATAAACACGAGAGTGTGAGAGGAGGATTTTTAAACTAATGATTTCTACAGAAAAGTGATTTTAAATTACGATCCGCATCGATGGCTTACTAGATCCCCAAAGTCCGACCGTTGCATACCGATATTATTATCCAAATTAAATTTAATAATATTTCCCTTTTTAATTCCCGTCCGATCGATAATCAATTGAATATTAGCCTTAGATTTACGTAGTAGCATTAACTACATTAGGTCGATTCTTAGTCCCTGTGGGTTCGAGATATCTTTTAAAACTACGCGATAGATTGTGCACTTGCAGTCATAATCACATACATACCCCATTGTCGCGATCAAGTTTTTGGCGCCGTTGCCAGGGACTAATTTAGTCGACAATCGTAATTAACTGTTACGTTTTAGAGACTAAGGCAAACTCAATTTTTCTAATTCCCTTTGTGCATGCCAAGTACTCGCTCTCGAAGTGAAGACTTAGTGCTGCCAATTCCTGAACCGGAGCGTTCTATCACTGTATCACGTCGATTACGACGTACTCGCACTCTTGTTTCTACTACTACTTCTGAACCAGTTGAAGAATCAACCATGGGAGAACAGTCGCGTCTTCTCAAATCTTATGCTATTCCTTTGCAAGCTGAACCTCACAATAGCATTGCTGCTCCTGCTATTGAGGCGAACAATTTCGAGCTAAAACCATCATTGTTGTCAGCTGTACAACAAAACCAGTTTTCTGGAAATGCGACGGAAGATCCTAATCTTCATTTGTCAGTGTTCTTGCAATATGCAGACACTGTAAAAGCAAATGGTGTCAGTTCGGAAGCTATCCGACTGCGCCTTTTTCCTTTTTCACTGAGGGATAGAGCTAGAGCTTGGCTCCAGTCTTTACCCGCCAATTCTGTCACGACCTGGAATGAACTTAAGAAAGTCTTCCTGGCACGTTATTTTCCACCTAGTAAGACCGCCATGCTTAGAGCCCAAATCAATGGGTTTAGACAAAAAGACAACGAGTCTTTATTCGAAGCGTGGGAGAGATACAAGGACATGCTTAGACTTTGTCCGCATCATGGTTTAGAACAATGGTTAATCATCCATACCTTCTACAATGGTCTCCTCTACAAAACGAGACTTACAATTGACGCCACTGCAGGTGGCGCACTGATGGATAAAGAGTATGCTGATGCTTACACACTTATCGAAAGTATGGCTCAAAACCATTATCAATGGGGAAGCGAGAGAGCTCAATCAGAGAAAACTTCTGGAGAGAAATCTTCAACGAAGAGTGGGATGTACGAGATAAGTAGCCTCGACCGCGTTAACGCCAAAGTCGATGCCCTAACTCAGAAGATTGAAAACCTCACTATAGCACGTGTAGCCGCCGTGGCTGCTGTTTCCCCCAATTGCGAAATATGCGGAATGTCTGGACATGCTGCCTCCGAGTGCTATCTTTTGGCAGGAGTTTCCCCCGAACCAGTAAACTATGCTCAAGGAAACCCCTACTCAAACACGTATAACCCAGGATGGAAGAATCACCCTAATTTCTCGTACAAGAACAATAATTCTCTGTACGCACCTGGTCAAGCACCCAGTGTACCACCTGGATATCAAAAGGCACCGTTCGCTGCTCCTAACGTCCCTAGGAAGTCTAACTTAGAAATAATGATGGAAATTTCATAGCCACTCAAACTCAGACTAATAAGGATTTCATAAACCAGAACATGCACACTAATGAGCAAATCAAACAGTTAATGACCAAAGTAGACGCGTTGGCCACTCACAACAAGATGCTTGAGACACAAATCTCTCAAGTGGCACAACAACAAGCACCTACTGCCGCACCTGCTGGGACATTTCTAGGACATCCACAACCAAACCCAAAAGGACATGCTCACGCTAATATTCTGCAAAGTGGTAGAGAGATGGACGAACCGACTGGCCCTAGGCTTAAGAACCCTGCTATGTTCCAAAGCCCTAGGAAGACAACTGAGGAGGAAAGTAGACCCAAGGATAAACCAAGTGATTCGAAAGAGCAAGAGGACAAGGATGGCGAGACGGAGGAGAAAGAAGCGCCATACATACCTCCACCACCTTATAAACCACCTATCCCGTACCCTCAAAAACTCGAGAAATCTAAAAACATAGGGCAATTTAAGAAATTTGTAGAACTTCTTAAACAGTTAAACATCACAATTCCGTTTACAGAAGCCATTACCCAAATGCCCTCATATGCTAAGTTCCTAAAAGAAATCCTATCGAATAAGAAGAAATTAGAAGACAATGAGACCGTAACACTCACTGCCGAATGTAGTGCAATAATTCAAAATAAAATGCCACCTAAGCTGAAAGACCCAGGAAGTTTCTCCATACCCTGCAATATAGGAAAATTTGTCATAGACAAAGCTTTATGCGACTTAGGATCTAGTATTAGCCTAATGCCTTTGTCCATTTGCGAGAAACTAAACATGGGAGATCTAAAACCAACCAAGATGTCAGTATAACTTGCAGACCGATCTGTCAAGTATCCTGTAGGAGTTCTTGAAAATGTGCCCGTCCGTATTGGACAATTCTACATCCCTACATATTTCATAATTATGGACATAAAAGAAGACGTCAATACTCCTATAATCTTAGGAAGACCTTTCCTAGCTACCGCTGGAGCCATTATAGACGTGAAGAAAGGCAAGTTGACATTCGAAATAGGTGAGGAGAAGGTCGAGTTTATTCTAACACAATTCCTTCAAGCCCCAGCTATAGAAGATACATGTTATCTGGTGGATGTTATTTATGAATGTATAAGAGAGATAGGATTATCAGAAGGATCATACTCTGAAGTTATAAAGATTCCGATGCCCCTGATCTTCGAAGATGAAAATTGGCGGCCGGAATATCGAGACGATAGTTTAAGCGAATGCTTAGATTTAACACCCAACCCTATGCCTTACCCAAAGAAACCAGCCTTGGACCTTAAACCATTACCCAAGACTCTTAGATATGAATATCTAGACGATGAACTCAAAAGACCAGTAATAGTCAACGCAGAGCTAGGAGCCACAGAGACTGAGAAGCTATTACAAGTTTTAAGAAAGTATCCATCTGCATTAGGATATAACATTGCTGATCTTAAAGGAATAAGCCCTTCCATATGTATGCATCGCATCATGTTGGAAGAAGATTGCAAAACGTCTAGGGAGCATCAAAGAAGGATCAACCCTATCCTGAGCATAGTAGTTAAAGATGAAGTTACCAAACTTTTGAATGCTGGAATTATATATCCAATCTCTGATAGTCAGTGGGTAAGTCCGGTCTATTGTGTACCAAAGAAGGGAGGTATAACAGTTACCATAAACAAGTCAGGCGAATCTATAGCCGAAAGAAAGGTGACTAGAGAAAGGATGTGTATTGACTATCGTAAGTTAAACAAAGCCACGAGGAAAGACCATTTCCGATTCACCTTGATGACCAAGAGAAAACAACCTTCACGTGCCCTTATGGAACATTAGCTTATAGACGAATGCCTTTCGGATTATGCAACGCCCCTGCAACATTTCAGAGATGCATGATGTCGATTTTCGCTGATTACATAGACAACATCATGGAAGTCTTTATGGACGACTTCTCTATGCGTGGGGAAGATTTTGAAGGATGCCTCTCAAATCTAGAAAAAGTATTGGACAGATGTGTACAAGTTAACCTCGTCCTAAATTAGGAAAAGTGTCACTTCTTGGTTAAACAAGGGATTGTACTTGGACACGTAGTCTCCGAAAGAGGAATAGAAGTCGATAAAGCAAAGATCGAAGTAATAGAAAATCTCCAACCCCCAAAAACAGTTAGAGAGATATGAAGCTTCTTAGGACATGCAGGTTTCTACAGAAGATTCATAAAGGACTTTTTTAAGATCTCTAAACCTCTGACTAGCCTCTTAATGAAAGACGTTGAGTTTGATTTCAACGATGAATGTCTTGAAGCCTTTGAAGTACTAAAGACCGCCCTTATATCCGCACCTATAATGCAACCACCCGACTGGAATTTACCATTTGAAATTATGTGTGATGCAAGCGACTATGCTGTAGGAGTAGTCTTAGGCCAAAGGAAAGATAAGAAACTCCACGCAATATACTATGCAAGTAGGACCTTAGACCCTGTGCAAATGAATTACGCCACAACCGAAAAGGAACTCCTGGCCGTGGTCTTCGCGTTAGATAAGTTTCGTTCCTATCTAATAGGAGCAAAGATAATAATTTACACCGACCATGCAGCCATTAGGTATCTACTAGCTAAACAAGATGCAAAACCCAGACTATTAAGGTGGATCCTACTACTACAAGAATTTGATTTGGAAATCAAAGATAAAAAGGGAACCGAAAACGTTGTAGCCGACCATTTATCTAGGATGGAAGGTATTAAGACAGAAGAAACACCAATCAATGATGATTTCCCTTATGAACGTTTAATAGGACATTTAGAATCCGAAAGTGACACATTGGAACAACCAAAAGCGCAGACCGTTAAGACACTAAGCACCAGAACCACACTGCCATGGTATGCCGATTTCGTCAATTACCTAGCTACAAGAGCGCTTCTGCCCGACATGACTTATCAACAAAAGAAGAAGTTCTTCCATGACCTTAAACAGTATTATTGGGATGAACCCTTGCTATTCAAGTGAAGCACTGATGGGATATTCCGCCGATGTGTTCCGGAAGAAGAAATAGAAAGCATAATACATCATTGCCATGATGCCCCCTATGGTGGGCAGGCTAGCACATCAAAGACATGCGCTAAGATTCTGCAGGCGGGTCTCTTTTGGCCTAACCTGTGGAAGGATGTCCACATCGCTGTTAGAAACTGTGACCAATGTCAGCACACTGGAAACATATCTAGGCGAGATGAAATGCCACAAAAGGCATTTTAGAAGTAGAGATCTTTAATGTGTGGGGAATCGATTTTATGGGACCTTTCCCATCTTCCTTCGGAAATAACTACATACTTGTCGCATTCGACTACGTATCTAAATGGATAGAAGTTGTAGCCTCACCCACAAACGATGCATAAGTAGTTATTAAGCTATTCAAAAATACAATCTTTCCAAGATTTGGTGTACCAAGATTAGTCATTAGCGACGGAGGATCCCACTTCATATCCAGAATTTTCAAAAAACTCTTAGTTAAATATGGAGTCCGACACCGTGTAGCAACGCCTTACCACCCACAAACGAGTGGACAAGTCGAAGTCTCGAATAGACAAATCAAGCAAATACTTGAAAGGACTGTTGCCACATCTAGGAAAGATTGGTCCACTAAGTTACACGAAGCACTGTGGGCGTATAGGACCGCTTACAAGACACCAATAGGAACCACGCCCTTCAAATTAGTATACGGTAAATCTTGTCATCTACCGGTGGGACTAGAGCATAAAGCATACTGGGCAATAAAAACCTTAAACCTAAGTTACACCGCCGCAGGCGAAAGAAGGCTATTGGATCGTTGGAAGAAATTAGATTAGATGCTTACGAGAATGCTAAGATTTACAAAGAAAGAACAAAGAAGTGGCACGATAAACGCATCTCAAGGAAGGAATTCAATGAAGGAGATGTGGTGCTACTGTTTAATTCTCGACTTAAGCTATTCCCAGGAAAACTTCGTTCAAGATGGTCTGGTCCATTCGAAGTTACCAAAGTATATCCGAGTGGCGCTATCAAAATTAAAGGAAAATCGAGCGATAACTTCGTTGTAAACGGGCAGCGATTGAAACATTACCATATTGTTGAAAACAAAGACTACACTGATAGTCTTAAGCTCGTAGAGTTAATCGCCGAGTCGAAGAACTAACCATCGATTCGTCGAGCTTGCGACGTTAAACAAAGCGCTTTCGTGGGAGACAACCCACCTTTTAACTTTAATTTTCCGTTAAGTCATTTTAATTTTAAATGTTTTATTAAAATTTATCTTCTTTTCCTTCTGCACTCTTATTTCAAAATACTAAATCTTTGTTTTAAAATCATACTAACTTAAAACTTTTCTTTCTGATTTTATAAAAAAATTCCAGGGTACTAACCACTTTTTTGACTTAGAGATGGATTTCACTGATGACATGGTAGTTACTTTGGGGAGTGAGGATCAGCAGAGACGATATGAGATTCTGGCACATCATGAGATGGGTCTCACCACATTCTCGCATGATTCGACTCTGATAGTACTAGGTATCCGGGAAAGTGTGCATTTTATGCTTCATCAGATTGGATGGGAGGATCTCCTCACCACCCGTACACCCACTTTCCGCAACCTGACCTTAGAGTTTCTGAGTTCCCTCCGATATGAGCCTAGACTTGGATTAGGTTTTAACAGAGGAAGAGTTTCATTCAGACTGTTTGGGTTCACATACCGCTTCACCACCCGTCAGTTGGCCGAGTTACTAGGATATCCCACAGGCATGGATGCCTTGATGGAAGTCGATGATGAATACTTCCCTGATAACATGGTTGACTACTTTTGGAGTACCATATCTGGTAGAAAACAAAATGATCTACGACTCTCTTCAAAAATCCACAATCCCGCCATTAGGTATTTCCAGATGATTCTAGCTTTCACACTTCTTGGAAAACCTTTGGGCGATACTTCAGTGACCAAGGATGAGTTAGGCATTATGATGTGTGTTTTCCAAGCCAGACCAGTTATGGGAGTCTCCTTTATGCTTGCTAGGATGGCCACTCTGGCCCAAGATACCATCGGTCCTATCCTTGTAGGGGGTCTTGTTACTAAGATCGCCCGTGCTTTATCATTGAGAAGCCCGCTTGCTAGATTGATTCCTTATGGAGGATTCAAATCCATGGACATGGAGTTTTGCTTCAACAAGAGCCTGATTAGCAACTACCAGTCTCCACCTTATCAGCTTCTCGTGAACTATGAGCCGGTTAATCATTTTGCTCTACCTTGCATTAGGTTCACAAGTGTTCACAAGAAAGAAAATTGGATTTATGACTTGGAAGGACAAGGTAAGAATGACTTCGAGGAGGAAGAAAGTGATCCGAGGACACCGACTGGCAACTATGACATTGATACTACACCTGACGAGGACGTGCCTATGGTTGACCACACTGCTGCTATAGAGACCCTTCGGAACGACGTTGCTGTACTTCGTACCGATTTAGGGAGACTCCGAGGAGATTTCCACGGATTTATGGATTTGGTCACGACAAATCTGGACAGTTTTCATCAACACTTTCAGTCCATCCCGCCTCCGAAAAGTGGCTAATTGAAGACCGCTAATTTTTATTTCTAACTCTTACATTTAGACAATGAGGACATCGTCTAGTTTAAGTGTGGGGGAAGGGAATTCTTAGTTAGGATTTATCATTTTAAGTAGTTTTAAATTTCAGCATTTTAATTAGTTAGCATTTCTATTTTTAGAACAAAATTTCAATTTTCGTTTTTGATTTTAATAAAATTCAGTATTTTCTTTACTCTGTTTTTACTTTATTTTATCTGCTAAGTTTTTGTGTGTGCACCACAGATTTTGTCTCTGCTATATGCCAATGTTTGTGTTCATTATAATATTCACTGCTATGGTTAACTCATAAATATTGCTGTTAATGAATATATGGAACACAGTAAAATATCAGTCTGCTACTTATGCTTTATTGTGACACTGTTATGAAATGTTCAGACTGATATAGGCTATTATCTACTCTGCTAAAATCATATACACACCCAATAAATACTTTGACTACCAGTCAAAGTCATTTATGTTATTTATGTTGGTCAAATAGCATTGCATGTAGTCTTGGTCAAAGAGGAATCTCTGCAACACAACAGAACACGCAAAGCAAACACAGTCTGAATGCACACTTCACGCATGCATGCATCTCTGCCGTCCACCAGAGAGGGCCCCACGCCGGTCGGCGTGACCTCCCCCTAGCCGTTCGGCGCAAACCCTTTAAATGCAGAAGAAACTCATTTGTTTCGTTCACACCAGAAGCGAACCAATCCTCTGCATTTTCAAACTTCTCAGTGCCAAAATTAAACCCCATTTTCAACTTCAAATTCAAACCTCACCTTAATTCCATTCAACATTCATTCAATCTATTCATTCATTCTCTGCTATATATATATATTGTACCACTGCCACAAACAGAACCATAATCCACAAATATTTTTCTGCTACTTCTTCTACAATTTCTTTCACATTTCTAGCAGAAAACTTACTATGGCTAACCTCAACAACCAAAACGAAGAAGAGTTCCCCGGTGTTACTTTTCGAATTGGAGAAGCGGGAGAAATTCAATGAAACCGATACCGACGTTTCGCTCAGAGAGGGGTGGAAGCATCACGGTTCGCCTATATCGATAGCTTGCGAAGTTTGGGGTTGTACGAAACCAGTGTGCAAATATTACTCCAGCAAACGGGTTTATCATTTGTGAGCACACTCGACTACCCCAGATACGAAGCGTTAACCTTGGAGTTCCTAAGTTCTTACATTTACAACACACCCACCGACGCTTCCCACAACCTTATCGGAATCGCTACCTTCCGATTATTCAACCGAGAATACACCATGAATCAAGCAAGCATTAGTGCTCTTTTTCGGTTCCCACGTGTTGAAGGAGCCAACTATAGAATTCCACCCGAGCTTGACTGGCAAGGAGCCGCAAATGAAACTATGCGTCGATTATCCGGTAATAATAATGTCGTTCCCGACATGCGCTTCTCTTCACAAATTCATAACCCGGGTATGCGTTACTTCCACCGTATTTTAGCAAATACTATCTTCAGAAGAACTAACATCAACAAAGTCAATAGTAAGGAGTTATACTTCTTTTATTGTGCCTTCGCCAATCATAGGATCAATGCCAGCACTTTGCTTATGTCTCACCAGACGGAAGGTACAACCTCATGGTGCGAAACAGGGAAATTCGTAGTGTCATACTGCCAAACATCGAGATCACGAGGATAGACCGCAGAGACAACTGGGTCTATGATCTTGACGCACCTCCTCCTGATGAGAACGTGGAAGAGAATCAAAATAATGCAGATAATGTGGATGAAGTTGAACAAGAGATGAATCAAGGAGAGCCCCAGCCTGATGAAAACCCCCAACCCAATCCTGAAAATGTTGCAGGACCATCTGTGCCTCCACCTCGAAGAAGGAATCAACCAGTCACACTGGATGATGTGTATAGAGAGATAATATGCAACCATGAGGAAGAAACTCAGTGTCATCAAAGGATTGAGGCGGGTCAGAGTGAAATGATAATGTTGATGCGTGAAATGCAAAGAGATCAACACGACTATGCGTACTGGAATAATCGTAGCATTGCAGACCTCACTGAAGAAGTGCAATGTTTAACATATCGTGTTGAAGGCTTACATGAGTATGTGTACCATGCTGGGATAGTTCCGCCTAGAGACGGCGATGAAGGTCGAAGAGGAGAAGAGCATGAACCCGAGGAAGAGGAAACGAGTAGTGAGTTTTCACCGTTCTACCACACAAGGTCGCATTGAGGACAAAGAAACATTTAAGTGTGGGGGAGGAAGCTTGCTGCTTTTCTAATTATTTTCGGTAGTTTTTAAAATTTTAGTATTTAATTTCCAGTATTTTCTAGTTATCTCCCTTAAAAAAATATTTTAGTTTCCAGTTATTCCAACCCATGTATTCTAAGTTTAATATATGCGAGTATTTTCCGTTTGTCGAATTCTCCGCCTACTTGAACTATAAAACTTTTTATACGAATAGCTTGACACGCTCGAAAAGTGCAAGAATATAATAATTTAAGATATGATAGAACCGAAGCACTAGCAAACAAAATTGCTACAGTCTTGACACTCTAGAACTCTGATTTATGCAAGATTCAATTTAAGTACCTATTATTTCAAAGTCTTTAATCTCTAGCTTTAAAGTAGCTTCGAGTAGTTTATTCAGCAGTTGGCACCGTCTTAAACACAAATTACGTAGAGAGCCGATGAATATAAGTGAATGATCCTGAAAATTTTCAGTAAGGAATTTAAAAAAAAAAAGGATTGCTCCAACTAAGCTAGGTGACCCTCACCCGGTCATTTAACCCAAAGGATGTATATCTCGCAAACAATAAAGAAACCTATTGTCGGTTGGTTCAAAAGTATCTGATATTGAACTTGGAGGGCGAATTACGGTTCGATCCCCCACAGCTTACAATTGGTTAAAAAAGTGGGTACCACAGAAGTGTGTCAGAGCCCCGTGCTAATAAGGATCAGAGTCACTAACCGGTTACTCTACTATGTGTGTGTGTGAAGATAAAGGGCTTAATGTGATTGCGCTCGAATGAAAACAAGCAAAATCTAGCGAAAGGGTCTAGATGAGCTGTAATAGCACGACTTGAATTTTTCTGCATAAGCTGGAGTTGTCTAGTGTCGCTACTGTATCTTTAGTGTTTATATTGAGCCTTCGTGTCTCTAACAAAGTATCGCCGCGACGAGTACGAATCGAGATGATTGTCATGCATGTGTAAAATCTTTTTCTTGATCGTTTGCTTGAGGGCAAGCAAAGTTCAAGTGTGGGGGAGTTTGATAACGCGAAAACGTATCGTATATTTAGCTTAATTTACATGCATTATTATTTTATTTTATTTCGATTTTATTATTTTATTTTGTGTTATGCCGATATTTCGTTGTGTTTCAGAAAATTGAATAATTATTGGCTCATGTGAGAAAAGGAAGAAAAAGTATTAAAAATTGAAGTTAAAAAGATAAAAAGATGCAAGAAAGAAAGGAGGTGCGAAAAGCAACAAAGAAATAGGCCCAAAACACAAAGCAGCCCACGACGGATGGCGCACTAGGCCACCTGCCGGTCGGCGCAACCCCTCCCCAGCCGTTCGGCACCCCCTCAATATATGTGTGTGACGTAAGTCACACACTCAAGCCCAGAAGAGACGTTACGCTACTTTTTCTCCTCCATTTTCTCTGCCGAAAGAACAGCAACTGCTACAAGACAAGTTGGAAATCCAAGAATTGAGAGCTCTATATAAACCCTTCAAGAATCATTGAAAGGGTAACACGTACTTTTTACCCTACTGCCGTCAAGATTTCTTCTGCATTTTCCAGCTCTGCTCTTGTTTCCTACCCACTTCTTGCAATAGATTTCCACACCGGAAATACTATTGCGATCGAGTTTTCTTTTCTAGCTTCAGATTTAGTTTCAGTTTTCAGTATTAGATTTAATTTCAGAATTTAATTCAAGTCCCGGATTCAAGATTCGGAACTGCAAGATACAATTTTCCAGTCTACAATTTAATTCAGGTTTATTTATTTGCATTTAATTACTATTGTTTATTTATGTTGATTTATCAAATTATGTCCGGATTATTTTATATCTGTTATAAATGCTCTGATTTGTCTACTAAAACCATGTCCGGTTAAATACCTTTATCCGCTATGTAAGGTCACATAACCGAGGGAATCGAGTAATCTGTCGATGTAGTTTATTAATCAAATTTATTTGTCTGGCTGATATTTCTAAACGCTTAATTAAACTGTTTTGTAACAAGAGTTAAAAACAATAGAAGTTAGGATCAATAAAAACGAGAGTTTGAGATTTTAACTGGACCTTAGAAATTAGGCATTAACCTTAAATACAACGAGAGCGCTTTAAGGGTAATTAGTTTTCATCGGTTTTCAAAAATCACTTTGAACTTTAATTGATACAGCGAGAGCGCTCACTTAGGTTTAATAGTGAAATCATAATCAATAAACACGAGAGTGTGAGAGGAGGATTTTTAAACTAATGATTTCTACAGAAAAGTGATTTTAAATTAAGATCCGCATCGATGGCTTACTAGATCCCCGAAGTTCGACCGTTGCATACCGATATTATTATCCAAATTAAATTTAATAATATTTCCCTTTTTAATTCCCGTCCGATCGATAATCAATTGAATATTAGCCTTAGATTTACGTAGTAGCATTAACTACATTAGGTCGATTCTTAGTCTCTGTGGGTTCGATATCTTTTAAAACCACGCGATAGACTGTGCACTTGCAGTCATAATCACAGACATACCCCATTGTCGCGATCACACATCAATATGCATGACTTTATTTTTGCAAACTCTTGCTAATTTCATTAACATTAGTTAAGTAGTTAACAGTTCAAACCAAATAATCATAGCTACTAAAAATTCAAAGTTTCCAATTCCATGAGTGGCTAAAGATTCGACTTCACTCTTAATTTTGGGATCGTTATCTTGTTCAGCTAGTTGAAGTAGTGTTTCACTCTTAATTTTGAGATCAATAATATAAAATATTTTCTAAATCATTGTTTTAATTTTAGTGCCTAATTAAACTCTTTAGTTGCTAAAATTATGGATATGTTAATTGATTTTATTCTACTCTATATTTTATTTATGAGAAATTACATTCTTTTATTAATTTTGACTTTGTAGTGTCCTTATAATTTTGTTAATCACAATTTTTTTTTTTAAAAATATAGCAAATACTTTTATAATATAAAATTCTCTTTTAATATATATAGGAATAAGAAAAAAAAGTTTGGTGTCCCTAAAATTATAGGGTCCTGAACTCTCGCCCCATGAGCCCGTGCTCAGGACCACCCCTACTTGTAGTTAAAGTGATGTTCAATACTTAAAAGATGAAAAATATAATTTCACACATTCTATGCATTAAAATTTCTCTTTACATTGAACTAAGCATATTTTTTTAACTCTCTCTTTCACTCTCTCTATTAAAATTCCTCATCTCCGAAACCCTTAATTAGTTAATCTCATGTTCTAGTAAACCAAACCAAGTATATGCGTGGCTTAAAATGATAAGAATTTCTTTTGAGACCCATATGCTTTCTTAGACATCTATTGTGAAATTCTCAAAATACCCCTAAATTTTAGATGTGCATCTCTGAAGACACATTTTTCTTTAAAAAAAATGTGATTTCAAATATGCATATTCGAAAACACTTTTTAAAAAAAAAAATTGTTTTCGGATATGCATATCCGAAATAAACTTATTTATTGTAAAAAATAGTGTCTTCGGAGATGCATCTCCGAAAACTGTTGCGATTTTTATAAAACCAAATTAGACACCCCTTCATTTTCATTCTCTTCAATACAAACTTTTTCCATCAAACCCATCTGTGCCAATTTGCATTCAAAGGATTCTTGCTCTACAAACTTTTTTCCATATCTTTGAACTCTAAGTTGGAAATGTTATTAGGGCTGTTAAAAATTAGAAAAATATTGTAGGGTGTAGTTATTGTAGGTCAATGATAGTGTTTAGTTGGTAAAAATTGGATTTTTATTGAGTTAAGACAAGAAATGGAGGTCTGCCAAAAATGGCTGCTCGCATGTATTTTCGAAAGTGCATTTCTGTAATCACCTCTGTCCAATTTCAGAGATGCACTTCCGAAATATGGTCTGAACTGTATTTTTTTATTTTCAAATTTGTTTCATAGTCTTACTGGTTGCACTTTTTTCAGGAAAATGGCAGGCAATCAGGCACTGGCCGCTCGTCTTAGACAAGGTAGGGAGACACTGACAACCTCAGCTCGGCGCAGAGAGCTGCATAACAAGTAGTAACTCGGAGACGTGGTCGAGTTTGAGTACCAGTTCAGATGGATGACGCACCTGCGGGATCTTCATCTACATCGAGGAGTCAGCTGTCTCGGGCGTCTTCCTCTCGTGAGGAGGAGGTAAGTGAGGATGAGGAGGAGGTGATACTTGAGGAGGAGGAGGAGGAGATACCCGATGTTCACCTTGAACACAGGGAGGATGATTTGGAGGAGAAGGGCTACCTGGGAGGGCCTGCAGACACATCTGTGTTAATTTACTATCATGAGTCATGACTATGTTGCTCGACGAGTTTGGGAGGGCAATGTTGTTTTTTAATTGCCCTTTATAATTTAACCGTTTTTTATTTATGTTTTTATAACACTTTCTTCTAACGATTTAACTATCATTGTTTTTTGTTTTTGTTGTGACAGGAACAGACGACCATAAAATCCGTGAACCATGCGCGGAAAATATTTGATCTATTTAAACCATGGACTCAATGGTTTAATGACGTTGTAGCTAGGAGCGGGCTTGGCGGGTTATGCATGACCGTATATAGTACCATCAGTCACTCGCGCCATGCCCAGGGCTGCACGATATGTCCTCCAAATTGGGGATCAAAAAGTGGGGTCATATCATGTATATCTGGATCGTACTGCTCACGATGACATCCAGTGGACGTCCTTCGTTGATTACAGGAATGTGGTCCCATTCGACCGCATCGTATTGTATTCTGGATGATTGGTATGTGGGACCAACACCATGGTCAGGTATCTGCCGGAGCGGCGAATGAGACAGTTTGAACGCGTGCAGATGATACCAAGGTCTTCGTTTGAGGTTGCTCCTGACACCGTTACCCGCTGGGAGCTCACTACTATCTTTGAGGATTGGATCTAGTCTTAGAGGAGTATCGGCGTACACGGGCCACCCAGAGCTGACACTGTGTAGATGGGTATGTGATAATGTGACATGATTCTATCATGACACCTGATGCTCTTGGGCGTCCACCTAGGCCAACACATGAGAAGCTCTCGGAGAACCAGCAGGTCGAGGATGACCATGCCACTGATCTCTTTCCGATCTGTCAGCGGATACACTCAATAGGACATGAGGCATTGGAGAGAGGGATTATTGAGCAGGGCGGTCCAGAGGCGGTTTCCATAGTGCAGAGGATGGTGGGTGAGGTGTCTAGTGCGGTGGAGTATAGGAGGCAGAGGCGGTCATAAGGAGTTCGCATTAGGCATACTCAGTAGTAGGTGCCTATTTATGTTTTATTTATGACTTTTTATCCGGTGTTGTAATGTTTTTACATTGGATACTTATCCGAACAACTACTTCCATATTATAGTATCGATTTTTTTAATCTATATTTGCATATTTTTTATTTCTGTTACATTTTAGCGAATAGTAGGAGGTTTTAATTTTAATTGTACTATGTTGTTGTTTTAGAAAAAAATGAATCCTTGAAAATCTGTATATTTCGGATATGCATATCCAAAACAGCTTCTTGGTAAATTCGGATATGCATTTTCGAAATCATTGAAATTTGATTAAGGGTGATTTCGGAGATGCATATCCGAAATCTTTAAAATTAAGATATGAATGACTTCGAAGATACATTTCCGAAAAGTATTTTAGGGTTTTCAAGAGTGTTTTTCATCATTGATTCTTTTTAAATTGGTTAATAGCTTCATAGGAGGCCAATTGTCTTTTTAATTCTCATTATTGCAAGAACAATAAAAAATAATAATTTGATTCAAAGTGTTGGTCCTTTTAAGCCGTCCATAATTAAGAAATGAAGCAGATAATCTAACAAATTAAAACGATAAGCAGGACTCTTAAGAAATACTTGTAGATAAACAATAGTATTAGTTCTTAGCCTCTAAAACCATGTCATTATCATAATGATGCAAGAATTCCCAACTTTTTTTTGCCAAATGCATAATTTTCAATCACCTTTAAGAATTCATTTGAGCTTTTCCATAACAGTATATAATCCATAACAAAAACCATTGAAACGTATTAAAATTTGGAACTAATATAATTAACCTGGTTATTATTATCGATAATTGTCATCAGGTGACCCCATGGACATAAAAGCAAGTTAACTTTGTCGGTTTGTCCTTTTTCAACGCAATAAGTTACATGACAAATAATTAGGTCTATCCTCTTATAGTTTCCACTAAATATTTAGTACTAATTCAAACGTAATTTACAAAACAAAGCTGTTTTTTTTGAGAAAATTATGATACATAGTTAATATTGATAATGAACCTGTCTAATAAGTTTGATGGGAAGATTTTTTTTAGAAGAGGGCACAAGCACAAACAAGAAACAACATTACAAATAAAGACGAGAGTGATTTGTACCCGCTAGATCAAACATGATAAAAGATGTCATTTCTATCGGAAAGGTATGATAGATTACTGGTGTGATTCCCTTCCATACTAAGCAAAACATCTGCTTATTTATTAACCTTGTCTAAATGCACGATAAAATTCATCATAAACATATTTATAAAAATAAAAATTATATTAATTTAATAGTTATAATTACATAAAATACTAACAATTTATAAGAATTAACATCAAAATGATCAAAGTGCGACATTCATAATAAGCTAAAATCATTACTTGTAAAATAAAAGATGTTGAAAAAGTTGAAATTGAAGCAACCAAGATTAAAAACATCAAAATCATTACTTACCAAATTAAAAAAAAGAGAAAAAAATAGTCACTCAATAATTCATGAATTTTGTAGATTGGGTGTGGGTTTATCCATAACCTAATTATTTTGAATGTGTTTTCATTTTTGAAAACCGTATTCACCTAATAACCTGACCCAATCCATTTTTTTAGTCGATTTAGGTAAATTTTATTGAGTTGAGAAATGCTAAAAACACTCTCTTTTTAACACTCTCTCAAACACTCACACTCTTATTGGTTGAAACATGTATGAGTCCTACTAATTTATATGAGACCTATTTCTAAAGTGAGAGACCACACATTTTTCAACTAATAAAAAAATGAGTGTTTGAGAGAGTGTTACTAACACTCTTACTGAATTTATTGAATTTATCTAACCCACCCAGCCATGTACAATTGTACATTCCTAATTTATTGTGTACATTAAATAATCATAGTTGTATATGTTTTAGCAAATAAATATTGTGTACTTCTTAAAAAAATTATTTTTAGATTATCTGATTTTTTTTTTTTCAATTTAATGTTCAAGTGACTTAAATTTCACTCATATGTATAAGTGAGCCGTAACATCGATGTAATTCTGCATAACTATTAATAATATTAATTTAATAGAATTATTTATTTTTATTTATAAAGATTTTTTAAAATTTTGAAAATGCTTATAAGTTTATCTCTCAATATGTTGTGTATTGAATTGGAAAAATATTATATATTGCTATGCTCAAATAGAAGAAACACAGATGACTACATTTTCCCATATTTTTAAATTTTATTTATAAGTTTTTATAAATGATTTTGTGACATTTTAGTTGGTTTTTCCAAATTGTTTTGGATTTTAATTTTATTTTTCTCTTTTGTTAAATTATTATAAATGTCAATTTAATATAAATTTTAGTAATTTATTAAATTAATAAATTTCACATCAATACTTTAATAAATGTAGGGTAAAGTTTTCAAAATAATAGAATAAAATCAAAATTGCAATCTCAAATCCACAATTGATTTAAAAAAAACTAAAATTATGAATTTAAAAAAGTTAAGGTGCAAATAAATGATAAAAATAGAATTTAAAAATGCAATTATATGTAAGCGGATCAAAATAACCAATTAAATGGACAATTTAAAACCACATAAATTAAAATAAAATCGATTGTTTTTAGTTCGGTTATAAATTCAAACCGAATCAATAAGACTCGACATGATTTGGTTCGGTTCTCTGTTTTAATTTTTAAGGACCGCAAAGTCGTTGAATCGAACTAATAGCTATAATTACACTATAAACTTTTATTCTATCCATCATTAACCTCACATTTTATATCAGTTCAATCATTCTTCATCTTTATTTACACTTCATTCCTTTTAGCAAAACACACATCTAAAACATCTCAACTCCAAAACATAGAAAGTAGAAATCATAAATCATAAAAACTTATTTCCACTGACCTGTTGCTCTCGTTGCCTGCGACAATTGTTGCTTTATGTACCGTCGTTCTAATATGTTATGGTTGTCTTTTTTGTGTTCAAGTTCACTTCGCTAATTTTTATATTTTTTAACCCTATTTTTAGTTTTTCTTTATCAAAATTCCTTTTAGTCTTGTTACAAAATAATTTTGATGTGTTTGAGGTATGAAACATGTTAATCGATGTGTCTTTTGTTGTGTTCTATTTGTTAAATTTTTAAATTTCTTTCCAATTTTCTGATGTCAAGTGTCAACTTTTATATTTGATTTTGAACTTATTTCATGATGCATTAGAAATCATGTCACTCTTTCGTACATGTTAAGAGAAACTTGTAATTTTTTTAAAGAAAATAAAACATAAAATAATTTACATAAAATGTATTATTTAAAAAATAATAATATAAAATACATTAAAAAATACGATAATAAAAAATACACTAATATAATAACGTTTAAAAAAAAATTATAAATACACGCCAGATCGAAACAAGCCAATTAATTATATTCAATTCTATTTTTAAAAAAATTTAAAAATTAATTATATTTTTTAATAAAAAATAGTCCAAATCAAATAGTTACACCCCTAATTAAATCTATAAACTCTCTGTTAACTTATTAGTGATCAATTCCTCTGTCCTAGTAAAAAAACTCAACATTGTCTTGTGTTTAAGGAATGTTATCAGAAGTAACATTATTGTTTATAACCGTGTTCTAGAACAAAGATATTTACATTTACATAGACATAGACATAATCATTGTCTTGTAAGATTTTTTAAAATTATTTTATTTTGTTAATATATTTCATAAAATTAAAAACAATACCAATACATTTGGCTAATATAAAGTCTACATCACCTCCGTATAAACAATCTCAAAGTCGGTTTGGTCCTAAAACATCGGTCGGTGATCAGCCCCAAAACATCACATCAACCGTACACGTGTCATCACCAGATTAAACAGGAGGCTCCCACCCCACTTTTTTTCAAAATCACTTTTTCTTCCATTTCTCCTCGTGACTTATTTCCACAAAATGTTACACACTTAAAATGCTGCACCATGTTCTTACTCATCTTACTATATATAACACCACTTTAACAAACACAAGTATAAATTAACAAAGCTTAAAGTGCAAGATATTAATATTATCAATTAAAATTCTAAGCTTAAGTAAAAAAATACACAATGCCAATTTCAAGAATTGCAATTGGAAGTCCTTCTGAGTTTGGCAAAGCTGATGCACTCAAAGCTGCACTAGCCGAGTTCATTTCAATGCTCATTTTTGTGTTTGCAGGAGAAGGCTCTGGCATGGCTTATAGTAAGCATTTTTACTAAGACATGTTTGGATATAATTTATTTGAGTTTATTTTCTGCTAATATAATCATTTTTTTGTTGACAGATAAGCTTACGGACAATGGTGCAGCAACACCAGCTGGGTTGGTGGCTGCATCACTATCACACGCTTTTGCGCTTTTTGTTGCGGTTTCTGTTGGTGCTAACATCTCTGGTGGACATGTTAACCCTGCTGTTACTTTTGGTGCATTCATTGGTGGACATATTACACTTGTTAGAGGTGTTTTGTATTGGATTGCTCAGTTGCTTGGTTCTGTGGTTGCTTGCTTGCTCCTTAAAATTGCCACTGGTGGATTGGTAAGACACATTGCATATACTCATTCATTCATTCCTTCTAAATTTGATCAATTCTAGTAGCACCATAGTGTTAGGACTTAGGAGAGTTGGTAACACTACTTGTTCCGCTTGGGAACCAGAAATGATCGGTGAGACTGAGAGATGAAGTTTTGAATCGGTGAAGTAAATTTCTTATGTGGCGTGGAAGAGGCCGACTGTAAGGTTAACAATCAAACGCTAAAGTCAGTGAAAAATTACTGAGCAATGTGAGAATGAGAATATATTTGAATACTTAAAATAATGCATTTTCTTCGTCCTGTGAGTGGTTAAAACTGTCCACATGAGTGGAGACGCGTTATGAGGATAAACATTAGATCTAATCAGACGATGATTGACGTGTCTGGAGAACGAAATAATTTTCTTTTGCTTGATACTTCTCTTGGGCCTTGTGACCGGCCAAAAACACTACTCTCTGTGCAAGCTTGAGACCTAAGACTGTCCTCATTTCTAAGTGTCTTCATCTCTAAGTCTCATATTTGAATCCAGTGTACCAACAATTTCTGTGTTGGGTCAATCCATTTCAATTAGATTCTCTCACACAAGACAATCAGACTCGTCCCTATATTAGTCGATTTTAAGACGAGATACAAAGTTTAATACTAATTAATATGTGTATGTCTATTTCAGGAAACGTCTGCATTTTCATTATCTTCTGGAGTAGGAGCAACAAATGCACTTGTGTTTGAGATTGTGATGACTTTTGGTTTAGTCTACACAGTGTATGCAACTGCAATAGATCCAAAAAATGGTAGTCTTGGAACAATTGCTCCAATTGCAATTGGTTTCATTGTTGGTGCCAACATTTTGGCAGGTGGGGCTTTTGATGGTGCTTCTATGAACCCAGCAGTTTCTTTCGGGCCTGCTGTTGTTAGCTGGACTTGGGCTAATCATTGGGTTTATTGGGTTGGGCCATTGATTGGTTCTGCTATTGCTGCTGTTGTTTATGAGATTTTCTTCATCACCCCTGGCTCTTATGAACAATTACCTGTCGCAGATTATTAAGTCCTAGAGTCATGTTCTGTAAGATTATTTTGCTAAGTAATGATGATCATGTTTTATAATCTTCAAACATGTATCTGTCTCCGACTCCCTGAATATTTGCTTATAATTATGTTAAATGAATGACCAGTTGTTAAGTACTCTATAAGGGAGATAATACATATTGTAAGTTTTGTATCAATTGTAATTGTTTTTAACTTAATGCGATGAATCAACCAAACTTTTCGAAAATCTAACTGATACTTATAAGATTATATGTGTATCTAAAAATCAAATCGAAGGTTTTATATTTTATCATTATTATGGAACTTCCACTAGCTCAACACGTGTGATGGATGATCAATTCCTTTAACTTGACCTATATGTTGTGCATCTTATTCTATTCTAATTGAAAAGTTTAATGCATAGATTATTCACGCATTAGTTAGTGGCTGCTAATAAACAACGAAACTAAGTGCAATAATGATAGGTATCCAAATCAGATTGAAACAAAATCCAACTAGTGCTTGATATTTTACATTCAGATAAAACATACCACTTTCACATTGGAACATTTCTTGAAAGTAAAAGCACAAACATTGATATCTTCATCTTACAGATAACAATCTTGATATTGATTACAGCTGTGTCACATCATCCACAACCATGCTTAAGCCTTTCAAAGATATGGATCTGGATTCCATGTCGCAATTCTTAAACTCGACCGTTAATTTAAGATCAGACGACTCAGATTGCATAATAATAAAATCAGTTGATCTCCACCGTTGATTTAGATCACATAGTCAAGTCCGTTTCCAAAAGATTTATACTATACTATACAAGTTTTTATTTTTTGGTTTCAAAGAGACCATCAACAAAATTCACACACACAGTACGTAGTACGTGCAGAGAAGTGGAGAGTTGCATGATAGAACTCGCGCCTTGACATATCAAATATCCTGCAGTTTTTAGTATCGTTGTACTTACGGAACATTAAACTATACATGTTAATTCGACTATACCTTACGACAAATGACACACATATGAACACGGTATCGAAAAAAAAGAATAATCTTGATTATTAACCAGTTAGAAATGTGTTCCCTTGTTGATCATAAAAGGAGAAACATTGATCACCAATAGGAGGGAACAACATCTTGCTCTCATCTTCATCCATAACCCACAATGGATCTAAATTAGAATAATCCCATGATGATGATGCAGAAGGCACTATAGGAGAACAAAAGCTATTGCAATTCTCTTCCCTAGTTCCATCATAAACAGTTTGTTGAAGAATGTTTATATCATCTTCTTCTGACATAGCAATATCTCTCCATATATCATCCATTGAGTAACTTTCTTGAACTTGGTAATTCTCTTCTTCTTCAATCTCTTTGTTTGAAGCGCGCGAATCCACAGCGTGATTGTTGTTCGAAAACAGCGAAGATTGACAACTAGAAGATTGATCAGGTGATGAAATTGAAGAAGGTGTTTTTGTTGCTGCATGTTTTTTCTCTTGCGCTCTCTTTTTTCTCATGTGTGTCCTCCAGTAATTCTTAATCTCATTATCCGTTCTTCCCGGTAGTTTTCTCGCAATTCTTGACCATCTGTAAATCATATCATCACACATGGCTTTGTAAATTATACTTGAATAACCAAAGAAATTCAAAAACAACTATATATATTAAATATAAAAATTAATTCTTAAAGCTGCTGCAGACAGATCATCTGCTGCAGCTGTCATAGAACCTGAGACCTTAAGATGAACATATTCTTACTCCTACTCTAACTGCTGTAAATTTAGAGAGATAAAATTTCACTCTATAAATCAAACCGGTTCTAAAGCTGCTGCAACACGATCTGCAGCTGTTGTAGAACCTGAGACTTTGAGAGAAGCAACTTAAAAATGAAAAAAGTGAGTGTAGAGCAAGAAGAGGTGATTTTGTCAAACCTATTTCCCCATTTAGAGTGAAGGTCCATAACAAGAGATTCTTCATGAGGAGACATCTTGCCACGTTTGAGATCAGGGTGAAGATAGTTAACCCAACGTAACCTGCAACTTTTACCTGATCGACTCAAACCTACAATAAAGTGTGAGAAACAAGAAAAACCTGGTTAAAGGAATTAATGTTTCTGTTATAATTTCAGCATGCCCTTTATAGCATACCTATCTATTACTCTCTCCCGCCACCTTCCAAACCTGAAACCTTTGCTATAAAATCCCATCTACGATCACCGAATAAACCCACAAAATAGGCTAGTTTGTAATCCTCTTGTTCTGTCCATGGACCTTTTCTGCTTATTTCTTGTTCAACCATGTTTTTCTTCAATCTTGATACTATGAGTTTTTGGTTTTTTGGTATTTTTTTAGGAAAGAGGATTTGTACTTAGGCTTGAGAGACCTGTGCATACACTTGGACAGTATTTATATGTATTCTGTTGTGTCACAAACTCACAATATCAGATATTTTATTCTTATTTTAATAGTAAAAAGTTTAGAGTTGGGTTGAGCGACTCAATAGACACTAACAGATAGATATGATATGCTTCCTAAAAATAAATCATTTTTATGGTCTAGAGAACGCTACCAGATAAGCTGGTTTTCCATTTGTTTTAAGAAATTGAGTATTCTTTACGTGTAAATGCATAAATTAATTTTTTGAATTTGGAAAGATTATATTAGTCGGTAAATTTTTTTTAAAAAATAATCATATAAATTTAATTATATTAAATAATTATATTAAAAAAAAGAATCTATAAACTGAAGATAACAAAATTTGAATTTAAAAATAAAAATGGTCTCTTAATTAATAGGAATTGTTGATTAAAATAAAAAAAAATAATGTGTTGACAATGATCTGTGAAATAAAAAATTTATTTGATACGACCATATAAAATATATTTAAATACAAATGTAAAATGAATAATAATCATATATATTTAATTATATTAAATAATCATTAAAAAAAATTGTGTGAATAGTGACCCGTCATAAAAATAAGAATATTATCTCTCAAATTAAAACAATGATTGTTTAAAATAAAATAAATATTGTGTTGATAGTGACCCGTCCGATAGCAAAATTTTTAATTTTACTAAAATTAAAAAATAATTTTTTTTTTAGGGATAATAACTAAATAGAAAAAAATTGAAACGAAAGTAAGAAAGTGTGGAAAAAAATGTGAGAGAAATTTGAAATTTTAATTAAGATAGAGAAAATGTGTAATGATCGATTAAAATAAATTAAATATTGTGTTGATAGTGACCCGTGAGATAAATAAATATTTAATTTTATTAAAATTAAAAAATAGGTTATTAATATTTATTGTGATAATAAGTAAATGGAGAAAAATTAAAATGAAAGTGAGAAAGTGTGGAAAAATGAAATGTGAAAGAAATTTGAAATTTGAAATAAGAGAGAAAAGATGTGTGTTGGAGAAAAAGAATTGAGGTTGCCAGGTGTCCAATGATGATTGAAAGGTGAAGGCTTATTTAGCTAGTTAATAAAATGTCCAAATGATAGTGTGAATTATTTTAGAAGAAATGGCATAATTGACAGTTTGGTTAATCTATTAGTATTAGCTTTATAGTAGATATGCTCAGGACTGAGTTTGAATCCAAATTTTTTAATGAAGTTGAAAGAAATTGATAAGAGTTTAATTCATAGTAAAACATCATATGATCACATAGCACTTATCTTACTTATTTGACACATTTCTCACATAAAAACTCCAATTATTGAATAAAAGTACTATTGTGCAAGTTTATTTGGTTTGGTTTGCATTGGTGCAGGATATGGCCTTAAAGCAAAAACCAGCAATCAGAGCATTCGCTGCAGTGAACTATATTTCGCGTAGCAAACTCCAGTGCAGTCAAAGGCAAAATCCAGACAATAGATAATTCGCTGCAACGAATGTACAACGAGAGTCCGATTCACTACAGCGAACCATATTTTGCGTAGCGAACCAAGTCAGAAGCAAATTTCTCAATTTCGCTAGCAACGAGCAACAACGCAGGAGATTCGCTGCAGCGAACTATATTTCGCGTAGCGAACGTTGGTGGTTTCTGAAAGATATTTTGAAAGACTTAAATTTGAAGAAACGTAGTTCGCTGCAGCGAACCATATTTCGTGTAGCGAACTATGGCGACCATAACTGCTATAAAAGGGAAAGACAATCAGCTCAGAGGAGAGGAGTTTTTATTCTTGTAACATAACATATTCTTGTAATAGAGTTAGGAACAGGAGAGGTTTTTAGGTAGAAAGAGGTGGATACACATCAAGAGTCGGGAAATCGTCGTTGATGTCATTCCAACTCAACTCTTCCATTGTTCATCAAGCTACCATGATTAGCTAAATCCCCCTCTTGTTGGGATTGGTTGTAGTCCACCGAAACAGTATGTATTTTCTTTGATCATGGCGTTATATGCAATTTATGTTTGAATCATTATCGTTGTTATCTTCGTTTTACCGTTCATTTCATGGATTGAATTGATATTGACAAATGCGATTCTAATCTCGATCCAAGATAACAACTATTAAATTCTAAATGCTAGACATAGATTTAGATTTAATATTCACTAAAAGTATCAAATCTTATCGCTACCGTATTGTTTAATAGGCTGAAAAATCGTCGATTTAACCATAAGGTAAGAAATCTCATCAAAGTTTAGACATGAACTTTGTTTGTGAGTGATACGTGATGATCTTGAAACATTCATAAATTGTGTACAACTGATCCGAGATATACATATCGAATCGGTGGATGAAAACTAATTCCCAACAAGTCTATTCCTCTGAAACTTATCTTTTATTTATTTATGCATTTTACTTTCCGTAACTTTAAACCAAACAAACTTGAAACTTTCTACTTAGAACTATAGAAATTGTTGAACGGTTTTGATATCGCCTCAATCCCTGTGAATACGATAAAACACAATACTTACATTTGATTATACTCAACATCAAAAATCTCTTATCATCTCATTGAAATGTTCTTGGATCTACTTATGCATTATCTATTAACGAGATTTTAAAATTTAAATTTTTATAAAATATTTAAAAGTGAATGAAATTGGGAAAAATATTTACGAAAATCCTACGCGCAACAGCAAAGATTAATTTTTCGAGTTGGAGAAGATTTCGATGCACGGTAAAGCTCTTCCTTAAGTTGGGGAATATCCAAGACGTCTAATTAAGTTAAAAAAGATTTCTTACAATCTTATCTAAATACTCTTGGATCTACTTACGCCTTATTTATTAACGAGGTTTTAAAGTTTAAATTTTTTTATTGACAAATATAATATATAAAATAAAAAAAATCAAGTTACAGCAAAATAAAACACAGAGTACATAGAAAAAAACTGGAGCACAAGAAGTGTCCAGAACAAGATAAAGGAGAAAAAACACGAGAAAACATAAAATCATAAAAAATGATGGAATCACCAGAAGTTAAACCAAAATTACTACGGAATCACCTTGTTAGACATAGGCTAGATCTCATCCAATCGTATCGATCATCAACAGATCAGATTTTAGCACAAGTCTTAACACTAAATCATAAAGTTTAGAGAAAATTACAATAACCTCCATTGAGGTCTGTTAATAACACTGACACCTCTTATAGTATGGAACTATGCACTAACCTCTTCTAAATTTATATATACCAACAATTTTTTTTGATAAATAGATAAAAAATTGTAGATAAATATCATTTATATCTAAAATTTTTAGTTATCATTAAAAATTAGAGGAGGTATCATGTCATTTTAATAAGTTTCAGAAAAAATTGGTACATGTTTTAAAACTAAAAAGAGTCTCAATATCATTTACCTTAAAGTTTAAATTTTTATAAAATGTTAAAAATTCTCTACCAAAGATTTAAAATTATGCTTTGTTAAATCAAAGTGTTTAAAAAATCATGTATTAGTAAATTTAAAAAGGATTTCAAGACAATTAAATTCGTCATAAAATTTAATATTTGCGTATATTTTATAATTTAAACACACTATTATCAGCACCGTTTTTAAAGCATACAAAACAAATTATTATATATGATCTAAAATTTAAAACGTTTAAATTATAATTAATTTTTTTATAAAATATTCTTCACGATTAAACTAAAAAAATAGAGTTTCTATTTGATTTACTACATTTAAATATAAGTTAAACAATTAATTCGTTAAGAAAGATCTAAACTTAAAGAATTCTAAGATGTATTCGGCTAAAAAGAGTATAAGCAAGTTTGAATATCAACCGTTGATGTGGTGCACGCTTGTTCACTCATGATTTGAGGATAATGATGTCACTGGTAGAAAGAATTCTCCAATAATTAATTAGTGGAATGGAATAGTAGCTGCAGCACTTGCTGCTTATAGTATTAATTTGGATTCATTCTCAATTTGACACATATAGACAGAATTTCTCACTTATTCTTCCTTTTCTCTGGGCCACATATCATAATGTTTGTCAAGTTAATCAATCATAGTTTATCATTTGGGAATTAGATTTGTTTTCTTTTAGGTGACTAGGCTAGCCTAAATGCTTACCAAGTAGAAATTATCAACACACTGAGGCTTAATTTTGAACGTTAACAAGTTCTTACGAAAATTTAGACCTATATTTAATAAATGTTTTTCATCAAATAATTTATAATTTATTTTACTAGTTTATAGTTTATTTTTTAGACCTTATTAGTCAGAGACCCGTGTTGTCGCCCGGGTGCATTATTTGTGGTGTAGTATTTTTTTGAACGATACGAAAAATGTGAAGTAAAGAAGATTGATCAAATTGCATGTATAAAATAGAAATCAACCATTTAAAAAAAAAATTTTACTAATAAGATATTAGTAGTATGAAAATTAGGTTCTAAGTTAAAATAATGATCCACAAAAAAATTTAGATAGATCAATACGAATGAGTTCATTCATATCTTATTACTTTTGAAAAGATTTGGTTGCTTGTGATATATAATTAGTATTATAAAACCACTAATAAATATGTAACAAATCAACAACACAATAAATCTAATATGTTTAATAACATTAACTACTTACAAATAGTTTGTTGATTAAATAAAAAACGTATTGTGGTGATAATGACCCATGATAATAATAAATATACTTATAAAGTGAGCCACTAAAATATAATAACAATAATTTTTTTAATGTATCATATATTTGACTCGTAGAGATGGAGTTCGAAAGAATATAAATCCATTTTAGATGGAATCAAGTTTTTGAGAAATTTTAAAATTACTTATTGGATTGGCGATGAAATTATCTTTAGCAGTATATATTATAGTTAATTTTAGATGCATTAGTCGAAAAAGTGATGTATTTTTTGTGCTATCAAAAAGGTTGAAACAGTTTCCACTTGCGGTATTTTTTATACCGAAAATATTAGAAAAGTAAAAGAGAAAAGCAGGACCTATAACTACCATAACATATAATTATATTTTTTTTCAAAATATAGTAATACAAAATTTTATTTTCATATCTAATTTATAAAATTTAAATTTTAAATTAAACCAACATTGAAATAAATTATAATTTAAGCAATGTATTGTAGCAGGTCCCGAATGTGAAATTGAATCTATAGTCTAAATCAACCCACCCTAATGAAACTAAATAGGGTAGTTTTAAACAATAGCTTGTATGATATAAATAGTTAGGGGTGGGAAAAAAGCTGAATGCAACCCAAACCGGTTGAACCGACGAATAAAAAAAATGGAACGGATGATAAAAATGGAACCGGTATAACCACGGTTTACATTTTACGATTTATAGTGGTTTATTATGGTAGGATTCAGACTTTGAATTTAAATCCAAAATTGAGAGTGCTTTTACTATTTTTTTGACAACTCATTAGAATTTATTTTCAAATTCAATAGTAATTTTAAAAGAAAAGGCCTCGAGACTCACAAAAGCTTCTGCTTGAGTCAGGTTGATTGTATATAGTAATAATTAATTCTCTTAATTTTGATAGAGTAATTAATGTCTTTGCTTTGAAAATGACCATTCATATATTTTGCTAAATTAATTTTCCTTAAAAGAATGCATATTATCAACACTCCTCATTTCATGCGTTTTCACTTTTCATTAATTCATATACTTTATCACACAAAATTTTTGTTTAGATATAGTCAAATTGAAATCAATTCTTTCTCTAAAGCATACTTCTACTTTATCAATTTCTTCTTCTATTATTTTCAGAAAACAACATACAAATGAGCTTAGTTGATTTTTCTCACAACATGGTGTGTAAGCAACCATTCAACACATAATATCTCAACAATAGTTCATAATCATCATCTCATATTTGTGTAATTATTATCCCTCCACTTTGTTTCACACCTTCACTATGCCACAATCACTCTACCAAAATCTTATGTACCGCAAAGAGAAATACAAGCAGCATGAACCTTAAGTGTCTTTGGTGACAAAACTCCATGCGGATGTTGGAGCTGCAACTATGAAAACCAGAAGATGAAAACAATAATCGTTGCGGTAAAACAGAAATCAAAAATTATTCTCATATTAACAAAACCAGATTAAGTGAAAAAATTTGAAAAAAAATGAAAACTTAAAAGCATTGAAACAAAAATAAGAAAAATCAAAACTTTTTCTCATAAAATGTTGGAACGAATACAAAAACCATTACTCACACATACATACATAGTACATCTAAGCAGAAAAACCAAAAAAAGAGGCGAATCACAACTTATTCGGCGGAACACTACAAACAACAACAAACTCGGGAAAAAACAAAATGAAACCGAGTAATCAAAAGATTTACACCCAAAACAAAAGGTAAAACAAAGCATTGAAGCATAGAAATGTGCAAAATACAAACGAATATGCACAAGAACCAAACCTAAATAGAGGAAGTTTCAAAAGTAAGCATTTTTATGAAGAAAAAGTTAGATGCAAAGATAAATGATGAAACTTTATGTAAAGAGAGATGAAGATAAAAGTCACCATGGTTAAAGATGAAGATGAAAAGGTTGTGCAGAGAAAATGAAGTACTTTCATATGGTTTATGAGAGGAAAGTGTAGGACAATGTTTCAAAGACAGCATTTGCACGATAGCTAGCATGCTTATGTTGGAAAGTGTAGGACCAATCAGATTGATACAATTGTCACTTGGAATGAGAAAAGTAGATCTTTTGAAACACTTATTTTGTTAATTACGTTTTTGTCCATTGAGTAGTGCAAATGAAAATGAAGGGAAGGGCATTTTGGGATGTTTGGTCAATTGATTAGTAAATGATAGATAGTAGAAGATAAATTTATTTTCATAATCTATTGATAAATTTTATTAAATTATAGATAAATATTATAATTTAAAAAATAATTTAAAATACATTAGTATAATTAGTTTTATATTAATTTTTTTTTTTACTATTTACCTCAAGCTTATAATGAATCTTAAGGTGAAGAAAAAGATACAGGTTATTAAAATTTTGGGTTGAATATGCTTTTATCCTTATAAATATTTCAAGTTTATTTTTAGTTTTTACTAAAAAAAAGACATATTTTAAATATTATAAAAAATTTATGCATATAGTTTTAATTTTTATTATTTTAAAAAAATTAAAAACTGTTCAATTATCTTTTCATTTTTAAATTTTTGAATAATTTCTTTCATGTATTTTTAGAATAAATTTTAGAATTTTTTAAAATGAGAAGAATTAAATATGAATTTTTTAAATTTCACAAGATAATGGTAAAAATAATGAAAATCTCGAGTTAGAAATTAAATTTTAACTTTTTTTAAGGAACTTTTTAAAACGTTCTAAAATATCTGTAAAATAATTATTCAAAAATACGCATTGCTAAAGCAGTAGACTAAAACTATGTGCATAATAATTTTATAGGGACCAAAACATATCATTTTTTTTCTAGTGACCAAAAATAAAAATTGATATTTTATAGAGACAAAAATATATTTAACTCTAAAATCTTTTGTATAAAATGAAACATGTAACTATAATTTTAGACTTTGAATAAAAGAATGATCAGAAGAAGAAATAACAATATCATATATCTATTATTAATAAATCCCTGACATCATTCTTGAAACAAAAATAAGGAAAAAGACAAACACAGGTAAAAGGACAATTAAAACTACATAGCTCCCCGAATAATCCTTGACATCCTTGGTCGTCTGCACTCAAAGAGCTCCATGACACTAATCAAAACTGGATCAAACAGGGACTCCCCGTCCTTACCGACAATCGGGCGACCCCTAGCTACTCGCTGCATTACACCCAAGCCCTCAACATAAGCCACAAGCTTACTATAGTTGGCCATATCCTCGTAATTCAACGATTCCTCCTTCCCTATTTAAGCATCTGTGCCTTGATGGTAATGCATCGAGCTCTATTGGAAAGTAAACTTTTGGGCCAACTCGTACCTCAACTCCCCGCTCCTGGTCGTCAAAGGAGTCCCATCCGGTCGACGATGGAGCTCCGAGGTGAAGACGTTACGGTTAGCCCCCTCTGACAAAGGCTTAACGAGGAAAAACTTGTCCTTGAAACCACAGATAGACTTCGAAAACGCCTTCAAGAGCTTCCTTGGATGCTTCAACGAGACCCACGCAAACCGACCACCTTCAACACCCCGATGGAGGTGGAAGCTATGAAAAAACAAGGGCAGTGTGGCCCCGATCTGTAGATAGTTGCAGACGAGCTCAAACGCTCTAAGGAAGGTTATTGAGTTTGGATGCAGTTTGGAAGGGGCAAGATTCAGGTAGTCGAAAATGGTCGTCTGCAGGTCGTTAAAAGGAAGCCGGAGCCCCAATTCTTGAAAACAAACATCATACATGGGAAGGAGATTGGGGGGATACAACGAACATATTTTGTCATCCTCCTCGGAAAAGAGAACCCTCAATTCCGCCTCAACCCCGGGCGGGTACGTTTCTACCGGCACATCCGTGAAGGCCTCCCCAAGGTGTGAGACAAAATACGAAGGTGTGGTCCGAGGGCCGATGATAACCTGTTGCACCCCAATTTTTGACCTCTGAGATCCCATCATTTTTCTAAGTATCGTGATCATTATCATTATCATTTATTATAATGCATATTTTTATTTACTAACAAAAAAATAAAAAAAAAATTTTGTTGCTTGTGTGTCAAAAACAGGAGAATGATCAAAAGAAAGCTGAAGAAATTAGGGTTTTGAGGTCCATAAGAGGTTCATCATTCTCTCATGATTAAAAGGCCTTCAAATCAACTTTATATTCAATTCATGTCATTTAATGGAGGAGAAGACCTTGATTCATTGAAAGATCGCAAAATCGCGGTTCATCGAAAAAAAGTCAACTGCAGTCAAAAATCAAGATTTTTGGTCAACATAAATCATTGGAAGTAATATTCATCAATTGATCAAGGATTTATCATAATTCATCAAGAAAAGTTCAGAAATCAACAAAACTCAAAATTGCAAAATTAGAGTATTTTACCTAAAAGTCAACTGAACTTTGACCGACCATAACTCTCTCATAATTTATCAGAAAAATTCCAACCAAAGCTCATTCTCAAGGAAATTAAATTCTCTACAACTTTTATGTTGGGCCCGAGGTCAAGAAATGCTCCCGCATAAGAGATATAAGCCAAAACATTACAGGTCATTTTGAAAGTCAACAAAAAGCTGTTTTTTGTCAAAGCCCATATCGTTAAGATAACTTCTCCAAATGCAAAAAAGCTTCCAAAGTGGCTTGTAGAGGACATCTTGGGATTTCCAAAAAGTACAAGAACACTTTCATAGGATCAAAATTGAGGGAGATATGCCTTGATGGAGTTCACCTTTTATGAAAAAATGCATGAAACAAGTAATGACCAAAACTTGATTTTTTTTCAAAAGGGCCAATTCTTTTGTGATTCAATCTTGATTATAATATGGCTAAGGGAATTCAAAATATATCCATGATTCATGACATTTTTATTTCATTTTTTTTATTGAATTTTATTTATTTAAAACTCAATTAAAGTGAGATAATTCAAAGATAATTCAAGGATAATGCAAGGAAGCTTCATGTGATGCAAGCAATGACCATTCAAGATTCTTAAAGATAAAATTGCAAGATTGAAGAGAATAATAATTGAGTGCTTAAACCATGGTTAAACTTTTAACCTAGCATAATGGGAATATTCCATATTTTTCCACAAAATCAATCATTGCATTTCCAACTTGCAAGCCTTCAAATTTAGAATTCTTGGCCTATAAATAGAGCTTCATTTTCTTCATTCAAGAGGAGAAAAAGAGGGAGAGCCAAAGGAAAAGAACAACAACAAACACCAAAGCCATAGTTTAAGCATTTTATATTTTTCAAAAGTTTCAAGAAACTTGTAAAAAATCAAGGCTCATTCAAATAGCCACCTTCAATCAATTTCAATCACTCTATCCCACTCTTGGGACATCATAGAAATCGGAATAAAAGATCACATATGGCAGAGATTGTATGCAGTTGATTTAAGACTTTTGGAAATTTATCGTGTAGTCGCTATGATTCTATCAAGCTTCTGATACATTTTCATTAACTTTAAATCCGAGATCATCATTCACTCACCATCGATCTTCACTAACATCGTGGATATACTTGACTAGCTTCAAGATGATTCGCGTGCTAACATACTAACAATTGACTTTAATTTCCGCATTTTATTATATTGTTCTTTATATTTCTTGTTTTATGCTTTATTTTATCATTCGTATTATTTATGTTTCTGTTATTTTCTCTTTGTCCATTTGGACGTATTATTTATGTTTATGTTATTTTCTTTTTGTCCATTTGGACATATTATTTATGTTGCTGTTATTTTCTCTTTGTCCATTTGGACGTATTATTTATGTTTATGTCATTTTCTCTTTGTCCATTTGGACATATTATTTATGTTTCCGCTATTTTTTCTTTGTCCATTTGGACATATTATTTATGTTTCCGCTATTTTTCTTTGTCCATTTGGACATATTATTTATGTTTCCGCTATTTTCTCTTTGTCCGTTTGGACATATTATTTATGCTTCCGCTATTTTTTCTTTGTCCATTTGGACGCATTGTTTATGTTTCCGTCATCTTCCTTTTGTCCACTTGGACCATATTTTTACCTTTGAGCTAAAACATTAATAATCAAGATAAAACTTAAAAAAAAGCACTTTGCACACTTGCACCTCTATGGTTTTCCCTCTTATTACTTTTTTTTAATCATACCATCATTTAAGAAAAGTATTAAATGCATAGGAAAGATCTTATAAATTGAGAGTAGGTAACTCCTAATTGCTTGCTCAAACACCTTTCATTTACAAACAACGTGTTTTCAAAACTTCTCATCTATTTCCAAAAACTTTCATCTGGTATTTGAAGGGCATTATTCCCGGTGAAACTCTTCAGAGACCTATGTGACCTATTGTCCATCTTCACTTCTTCTATTTTCAAATCAATAAAGCATTTAAACAAAAGTGAGCTAAGAAATTAAGAGCCCATGGATAACCATGGATACAAAGGGTGCTTAAAACCTTCCCTTTGTATAACCAACCCCCCGAACCCAAAATCTGTCAAAAGGCCTTTCCTGTTCTTTTATGCCTTTCCTATTTGGATAAAATAAAAGTCGGTGACGACTCTTGCAAAAAAAAATCAAAAACAAAAAAGAGCAAGGAGTCAGTTCGCGAAAAACCGAGTTACAGAACTGGCGACTCTGCTGGGGACTTGAAAAATCTTTTTTAAAGAGGGGTTACCTTAGAGTTTTAGATCACTTTAATATTTGCTTATACTTGTTTATTTTGTTATTTTTGCTATTCTAGATATATGTGTGGTTCTGTCACTTGAAATACATTATGGACAAATCCTAACCCGGATTAAGTACACATAAGAATTAGGTGGGGGTAAAGTCATGTATGGCATACAAGGAGTTCAGTCCTTAACAAGCTGTCATGAGAATCCTTCCGCTCAGTGGAGGTTCCTTGCTGGTAGTATATGTTTAGCAAGTCAGTTGCGAAAACATTATTGCTTTCATTGAGCTGTAGAAGCTGACTTGACCGTAGAACCCATTATCCCATCTTGGCCTTCTTAGGTTGTGATGCAGAAACTATTCAGGTGTAGAATTGGATTAGTTGTCATGCGGAGAATCACACGCAGACGAGTTTTTCTTGAGAATATTATTGGCTCATAAGTTCAGTTGTGCAAGCCGGTAATATCCGAAAGAAGAATGTGGACTCTGACGTATCAGTAGAACATGTTGTGCATGTGATTAACCCCTAGTACTATCCCATGTTTGGTTCTTTGACCTCATGCTCGTGACGTTGAACTTTTGAACCTATCTTATGTGCACCATGTTTGTGTTACCATGTTTGTATATGTGGCATTCATGCATCATGCATACATACATCCATTTGCATACATACATCCAGGTTACCCATGAAACTTATCCTTGTCTGTCTCCATCCTCAGAGTTGTCTGTCTACCGTCAAGCTGATTCCTCCACACAAGTACGGAACTAGAGCCAACATCAAATTAAGAATGGAGTATCAAGAGCAACATAACGTAGAGGTCAGAATGGAAATAGAGGATTTGAAGTCAAGTATGACCAAGCTCACTGAAATGCTGCAAGTTTTGATTGCTAGAGGGGAACCGCCTCAGAAGACTGTCATTGTTGAAGTCCCAAGTGCTGATGTTGACCCTCAACCCACTCAACAACCACCTTCTACATGGCCTGAGTTTGGTTTGCCACCTAATTTTACTCCTCCCTATGAGAAGACTCCTGGTATTGGTCAATCATCACGACCTGTGATTGGTCAAACTTCAAACCCAGTTATTCGTGCTCCTATCATGACTGAATCTCAGCCCATTGTGCATACTGTTGCTCAACATGCTTATGAGAATCATTTATTTGAATACCAAGCTGCCAATTCCCATAATGGAAGCCAAGGGGATGTTGGAAATATTGAAGATGTCAAAGAACAGTATCAGACTTTGGAAAAGCGATTGAGAGCCATGGAAGGCAATAATTACTTTGGGGTTGCTGCTAAGAATATGTGTTTGGTTTCTGATGTCATCATGCCTGCAAAATTCAAGACTCCTGAATTTGAGAAATACAAAGGGAACACCTGTCCAAAAAGCCATTTGATCATGTACTATCACAAAATGGCTACTTATACTCAAAATGACAAACTGCTCATCCATTGTTTTCAAGATAGTTTGAGCGGAGTTTCGCTGAAATGGTATATGGGACTCGAGAGGAGTCGTATTCATTGTTTTCAAGACCTAATTGATGCTTTCATGAAGCAATATAAGTATAATTTGGACATGGAACCTGATCGCCGACAACTACAAAGCATGTCCCAGAAAGAGAAAGAGTCTTTCAAGGAATATGCTCAACGCTGGAGAGAGCTTGCTTCTCAAGTAGAGCCACCTTTAGTTGAAAAGGAACTAACAGGCATGTTTATGGATACTCTCTCACCTTCTTCTAGGAGAAAATGATCGGTAGTGTATCTTCCAACTTCACAGACTTGGTAACCATTGGTCAGAGACTTGAACAAGGAATCAAGAATGGGAAAGTTACTCATGTTGTTGAATCCTCTAGTGGGGCGAGGAAGCCTTATGGAAACTTCCAGAAGAAAAATGAGACGAATGCTATGTCGGAAGACAGAAGATCTCGTCATAGACCTCATAATGGTGATCAACCTTATGTGGCTGCTGTTGCTCCTGTGTGAGTTCAAGCTCCTCGACCTGAGGATGCTAACCAAAATCAGATTCGTAATAGGGTTGACTTTGAACCCATCCCTATGACTTATACTAAATTGTATCCTGCATTGGTTCATAAAGGGTTGATCACAACAAGATCTATGCCTCCTCCTCGGAATCCTCTTCCAGAAGGTTTTAGGTCTGATATTCATTGTCCTTTCCATCAAGGGGCGGCGGGCCATGATTTAGAAAGATGTTTCCCTTTGAAGGCCAGAGTTCAAGAGTTGATTAGATCAAAGATGTTATCTTTTAAGAATGTTGGTCCCAATGTTGTCACTAATCCTTTGCCGAATCAGAATGGCTGAAAACGGGTCAGAGACAATTATCTCCCTAAAGCCAGTGTATCAAGACAGGACAGCTCATCCTCGTCACTGATTAGTCACTAGGCCATGTTTCCCTACTGTTTGCATTTCCTCAGTTGTATTGTTTTCTTTTAAACTTTGTTTATTCCTGAATGTTAGTTTTAATGAAATGAGCATCGTATGTTTGAATTCATTTTCATCTACTATGTCTATGTTTATGCTTCTTTTACAAAACTTTTTTTTTATTATTTTGCTTTCTCTATCAAACTTGTGTTTTATGCAAAGATTGGAGGGAGGATGATGAAAACGAAATATCCAAGTCGCATTAGTATGCTTTCAAATAAAACTTTGTTGACGATGTACATGCATTCCTTCAATTCCTAAACACTGGAGATATAAGGATGATAATCCCTCGTTCACCCCTTTGAGCCTAGAAGTTAGTGTTTCTTTCTGTACAAAATAACCCACATTTTAACCTGGGGTAGGGTAGTTCTCAGTTAATTTGGATGTGCATTCACTTTCAAGAGAATCATTCAGTACTCCTTTCAACAAGTGTTTCAATCACATGCTTTCCTCCGCATACATCAAAGAAGTGTTGGAGATGCCAATCAAAAGCTGATAATGGTTCATTATAATCATAAAGCAAGGTAGTCACTATCTTTCAAAAAAAAAGTATCAAAAAAGAAAATCAACGAAAAGCCTGCTAAGTCAAAATCAAAAATGACTTAGGCAAAAATTAAGGCATCCCGCTGACTGTAAGTTCAAAATAAACAGTTCAGGCAAAAGTTAGGGATATCAAAAGAAGGAAAAAATGAGAGATAAGTCAATAAATTCTTGAACCACAAAATGTTGTGACTATCAAAAGGAAGAAGTGACTGCCATCTCTAAGTTTTCTTGGCTTGTAAACTTTCATCATTACAACAGGTAAAACTCCAGAAGTGTCTTGGAACCTGAATGCATATTCTGAATTAACTGAGTTTAGGACTGAAGATCATCACGAAGACGGGGTGGGTTACAAAAATTTTGAGCCTTATATCTTTTGTTTTTTAAATCGTGAACCTGACCTTGTTACAACCTTCAAAAGCCCTAATTGAAGCAAGGTTTATTTTGAAAGCATACTACAACAAGGTTGCGTAAGCTGACACCCAAGAGATTTACCAATCATTTATGTTGATACCATATCTTTGATTTATCTTTCACGTTGATTGTCTTAACCTTTATGTTTTGACCAGTGATTCCATTTTTTTTACAAAGTGACTTTGATTTCAAAAATATGTTTTGAGCATTGCATTAAAATTACCATTCTTGAATGAACATTTTATTTGCAAGTAAGCACTCATCTTCTAGGAAGTTTAAACAGTTGAGAAACTTGGTCAGTGATTCTATCAGGGGCACGTTACTTCAAGATCCTGTTGTTCATATGTTTAATCAAGATTTGTTGATCAAAATATCCTCTTCAAGATGTATACTATGGCAAGTCTTCCCAACATTCATTTCAAGAGTTGAATCCGTGATCAGTTCATCCCCAACATAGTTCAACTGAAGCCATGATCAGTTAACTTGCAACAATTATTCAATCAGGGGCAATCTTCTTCAGCAATCCCCAAGCATAGTTTATCAGTCCTTCTCAAAGGATCATTTGTTTGATACAGTTATCAGTGTGACAAGAAGTTTGTTCAAGCATCTTCTTTCCAAGCAGAGTTTTTAGAGTTCCCGTGTTGAGGAATCAAAGCTTCAATCTTGCCTCACAAAAGAGTCAATCCCAGTCGTCATAAATAACTACATTGCATTGAGCATTTATCATGCATAGAAAAATTTAACATCATGCATAGAAACAAATTCATGCTCATTTATATTTTTCCAAGTCTTGTTGTTATCAACATCTTACCTTGAGATCAAAGTCCAACTCACTTGGCATTGACCTTTAATATTATTCAATCACGCTTTACTCTTGATTGATCTTTATTTATATTCAATCATGTTTTACTCTTGATGTTGTTTGATCGTGCTTTACTCTCGGTTGGTGTCTCAATCATGTTTTACCCTTGATGTTGTTCAATCATGTTTTACTCTTGATGACCTTTGATATTGTCCAATCATGTTTTACTCTTGATTGTCTTTGATGATGTTCAATCATGTTTTAGTCTTGATTGCCTATGATGTTATCCAATCATGATTTACTCTTGATTGCTTTTGATACTATTCAATCATGTTTTAGTCTTGATTGCATGTGATGATGTTCAATCATGTTTTACTCTTGAATGCCTCTGTCAATTTATACTCCTTTCCAAATTCATTCATGTTTTACTCTTGAATTATTTCTGATGTGGGTTCCAGAGATTTTTCTTTCTGAACGTCTCTGTTGATTTCCTGTCCAAAGTTCCTTTCACGTTTTACTCTTGAAAGCTTCTGTTGATTGTTTCTTTCTTTTGTGAAGTCTGATTCTATTCCTGGATGACGCATACCTTTTCCCCAACGGAGTCTGTTTACTTCTCCCCTGTGGTGTCCTGTTTCCATCTCGTGGAAATCATATTCATTCATAATCATAAGCATTACATTGCAACTCAGGTTCAAAAATTGTGTTTTTATATATATTTAAGTTTCTTCAATCACGTCGAAACAAAGATTTCCAATCTTCACATCTCCGGATAGAAGAAACTTAAATAGGGGCATCTGTTGCACCCCAATTTTTGACCTCTGAGATCCCATAATTTTTCTAAGTATCGTGATCATTATCATTATCATTTATCATCATGCATATTTTTATTTACTAACAAAAAAATAAAAAAAAAGTTTGTTGCTTGTGTGTCAAAAACAGGAGAATGATCAAAAGAAAGCTGAAGAAATTAGGGTTTTGAGGCCCACAAGAGGTTCATCATTCTCTCATGATTCAAAGGCCTTCAAATCAACATTATATTCAATTCATGTCATTTAATGGAGGAGAAGGCCTTGATTCATTGAAAGATCGCAAAACCGCGGTTCATCGAAAAAAAAGTCAACTGCAGTCAAAAATCAAGATTTTTGGTCAACATCAATCATTGGAAGTAATATTCATCAATTGATCAAGGATTTATCATAATTCATCAAGAAAAGTTCAGAAATCAACAAAACTCAAAATTGCAAAATTAGAGTATTTTACCTAAAAGTCAACTGAACTTTGACCGACCATAACTCTCTCATAATTTATCAGAAAAATTTCAACCAAAGCTCATTCTCAAGGAAATTAAATTCTCTACAACTTTTATGTTGGGCCCGAGGTCAAGAAATGCTTCCGCATAATAGATATAAGCCAAAACATTACAGGTCATTTTGAAAGTCAACAAAAAGCCGTTTTTTGTCAAAGCCCATATCATTAAGATAACTTCTCCAAATGCAAAAAAAGCTTCAAAGTGGCTTGTAGAGGACATCTTGGGCTTTCCAAAAAGTACAAGAACACTTTCATAGGATCAAAATTGAGGGAGATATGCCTTGATGGAGTTCACCTTTTTTGGAAAAATGCATGAAACAAGTAATGACCAAAACTTGATTTTTTTTCAAAAAGGCCAATTCTTTTGTGATTCAATCTTGATTATAATATGGCTAAGGGAATTCAAAATATATTCATGAATCATGACATTTTTATTTCATTTTTTTATTGAATTTTATTTATTTAAAATTCAATTAAAGTGAGATAATTCAAAGATAATTCAAGGATAATGCAAGGAGGCTTCATGTGATGCAAGCAATGACCATTCAAGATTCTTAAAGATAAAATTGCAAGATTGAAGAGAATAATAATTGAGTGCTTAAACCATGGTTAAACTTTTAACCTAGCATAATGGGAATATTCCATATTTTTCCACAAAATCAATCATTGCATTTCCAACTTGCAAGCCTTCAAATTTAGAATTCTTGGCCTATAAATAGAGCTTCATTTTCTTCATTCAAGAGGAGAAAAAGAGGGAGAGCCAAAGGAAAAGAACAACAACAAACACCAAAGCCATAGTTTAAGCATTTTATATTTTTCAAAAGTTTCAAGAAACTTGTAAAAAATCAAGGCTCATTCAAATAGCCACCTTCAATCAATTTCAATCACTCTATCCCACTCTTGGGACATCATAGAAATCGGAATAAAAGATCAAATATGGCAGAGATTGTATGCAGTTGATTTAAGACTTTTGGAAATTTATCGTGTAGTCGCTATGATTCTATCAAGCTTCTGATAAATTTTCATTAACTTTAAATCTGAGATCATCATTCACTCACCATCGATCTTCACTAACATCGTGGATATACTTGACTAGCTTCAAGATGATTCGCGTGCTAACATACTAACAATTGACTTTAATTTCCGCATTTTATTATATTGTTCTTTATATTTCTTGTTTTATGCTTTATTTTATCATTCGTATTATTTATGTTTCTGTTATTTTCTCTTTGTCCATTTGGACGTATTATTTATGTTTCTAATATTTTCTTTTTGTCCATTTGGACGTATTATTTATGTTTCTGTTATTTTCTCTTTGTCCATTTGGACGTATTATTATGTTTATGTCATTTTCTCTTTGTCCATTTGGACATATTATTTATGTTTCCGCTATTTTCTCTTTGTCCATTTGGACATATTATTTATGCTTCCGCTATTTTTTCTTTGTCCATTTGGACGCATTGTTTATGTTTCCGTCATCTTCCTTTTGTCCACTTGGACCATATTTTTACCTTTAAGCTAAAACATTAATAATCAAGATAAAACTTTAAAAAAAAAAGCACTTTGCACACTTGCACCTCCATGGTTTTCCCTCTTATTACTTTTTTTTTAATCATACCGTCATTTAAGAAAAGTATTAAATGCATAGAAAAGATCTTATAAATTGAGAGTAGGTAACTCCTAATTGCTTGCTCAAACACCTTTCATTTACAAACAACGTGTTTTCAAAACTTCTCATCTATTTCCAAAAACTTTCATCTGGTATTTGAAGGGCATTATTCCCGGCGAAACTCTTCGGAGACCTATGTGACCTATTGTCCATCTTCACTTCTTCTATTTTCAAATCAATAAAGCATTTAAACAAAAGTGAGCTAAGCAATTAAGAGCCCATGGATAACCATGGATACAAAGGGTGCTTAAAACCTTTCCTTTGTATAACCAACCCCCCGAACCCAAACTCTGTCAAAAGGCCTTTCCTGTTCTTTTATGCCTTTCCTATTTGGATAAAATAAAAGTCGGTGGCAACTCTTGGAAAAAAAAATATCAAAAACAAAAAAGAGCAAGGAGTCAGTTCGCGAAAAACCGAGTTACAGAACCATTACGCATTTATGCATTTATGACAGCATGTGGCTCAACACACACACGCGACGCCACCCATTCGTCTTTCCTTAGCTACTCATTTCCTCGACAACGCTTGACCTCCGCGGCGATTCCCCTTCCTTGGATAAATTGAAAAAAGCCACCCCTCATAAAACAGGCATTCCCCCGTATACTCTTCCTCGAAATCAGGTCCTACCCTTAAGTCGTCACTCCCATGCTCGGCGCAACGACTTGGGGGGCTCTTGTTCTGTACTGGCCCAATGGCTAGGCATGGCCCAATTCGATCCTGCTCCTAAGATGGCCGAATAGTCTTGGCCCTATAACCGAAGGGCAGCGGGAACGCCATCTCCCCCGTCCTATGGTCGGGCTCACTCCTCACTCATGTCGAGGATAGCTCACCATCGCTGCAGTCAACCAGATTAGCCTTTGTGCCAACAACAAGGCAGACACCCTGCTCCCCGTTGATGAGCAAAGTAAAACCCTACTCGTTAAGCGTCCCTGTAGACCAGGAACCTCCCTCTTCCCGACCAACGACTAGTTTCAGGCACCTTTCCAAGATTCCTAGGCTTACTCCTATAATCTTGGTAGTCACGCATTTTAGGCCTAGATCCACGATCCAGCCCAAGACGTGGACCAATGGCCAAACGTTGGGGGACAATATAAAAACCCTCTCATTTGAGAGGGTGAGGTAACACAATTTTAAACCCTTTAAACATTAAAACGTATATGTGCTCCTACTTACTTGCTCGTCAGAGTGCCTTGCAAGTACACCCCCGTCTTCCTCTTCATCAACATCGTGCAGACGTCTTTGGCCCACCTTCTGGTTTTGATCACCCTCTAGATCAATTTTTAGTTCTTATTAAAAAATGACATATTTTAGTTTTTACAAAAAAATTATACATGCAGTTTTAATTCCTCCTATTTTAAAAAAACATTGATAACTGTTTAATTATATTTTCATTTTTAAATTTTTGAATAATTTCTTTCATACATGTTTAAAATAAATTTTGAATTTTTCAAAATGAGAAGAATTAAATATGATTTTTTTAAATTTCACAAGATAATGATAAAAGTAATGAAAATTTCGAATTAGAAATTAAATTTTAAGTTTTTTTAAGGAACTTTTTAAAACGTTCTAAATATATCTACAAAATAATTATTCAAAAATACACATTGTTCTAACAGTAGATTAAAACTATGTGTATCATAATTTTGTAGGGACCAAAACATATATTTTTAATAGTGACCAGAAACAAAAAATTGATATTTTATAGAGACAAAGACATATTTAATTTTAAAATCTTTTATATAAAATGAAACATGTAACTATAATTTTAGACTTTGAATAGAAGCATGGTGAGAAGAAGAAATAACAACTTCATACATCTATTGTTAATAAAGAGAGAAGAATCATACTATATTTAACTAAAGAGCATCACAAAGATTAGAGCATAATTTTCATACCTTGCTTTGAGTGCGTGTTTCAAAATAGAGAAGGAACATTTGAACTTACACACCCTTTGATGAAGAGAGCAGCCTAAAAAATGAATCATATAAATATCTTGCCTAAAAAAAGGAATCATATAAATGCCTTCAAACATATGAAGAAAAAAATTATTTACATACTTTTAACAAAGACTTCCCTCATGAGAAGAAGTTATAGGGAAAACTATTTTCATTTTGAACAATGTCTCTTCATAATTAATTTTATATATATTTTTTTTAAAAATTAATATAAAATATTAAAGATAAAGGGATCATTCATAATTTCGTTTTTCATGATATTCCTAATTGCAACCTATAAATTTGACATCAGAAGAAAAAAAAATAATGTCACATGTAAAATTTTATTGAAGAGCCCGATTCTCATTTTTTTAACCAACACGCAATTTTAAATTCTATGAATGATCAGTAAGAATAAATATGACACGTCATACATGATACATCGTTGGTGAATACATATATTAAATTAAGTAGAAGTGATGGTTAGATATCACAACACATATATCCTTCACATGATTTACTACATCTCAAATATGCATAATAAACAAAATATGCTCCAAACTTATGCCATTCAAGCATAGATAGATAAATAATCGGATAAGAAAGACGATTGATCAAAAAGACATTTATGAAAAGAACGTCTACCAAAAATTAGGATGACACTAAAGTTTAAGTAAGTTGGATGTTACATCAATAAAATTGATTCATGCGTTCTACCATTTTATTTATTTGAGGGGTTTTAGGACAATATTGTTGAAACAAAATGCCTTTTTTAAGGTACTCTTGAAACTCACGAGACATATATTCACCATCATAGTTATAATTTTTTTTAATAGGCCCATCATAGTTATAAATAAGTTTTAACAGTTGTTTGAAATTTAGTTTCAACATATTACATGAAGTTTTTAAACATAGAAAATACTTCATATTTAGATCAAATAAAATATATTCAAATAAAATGATTGTAATCATAAAAATTGAGACAATATTTATTAGGAGCATTAGAATCTAAAAGTGACATTCTTCATACATTATTATGAATCATCTCAAAACAACTGGAACGTCGATGAGCACTAGATGTAAAAGAAAATATTTTAGTTTGAACTAATTTTCAATCCAACATAAAACATAGACATTAGATTCATCATTTTTATTTCCCAATAAACCAATTTTATATAAATAAGACAAAAAAATAAAGGTTGGATGATCTGATTTTTTATTTCAATGCTTATAAGAGATAAATAATGTGGAATAATTTGGAGTAGAAACAATGTTTCAACTTTAGGCTCTTTATCAATCATATTCCCCGACATTTACTCCTACACAGAACAACCGACATGATAAAAATTAACAATACAACAGTGATCTGCTAATCGACCAACTAATAAATTGGAAGCAAGCTTAGATAATACAAGTATATCCCAAAAATATGATTTAATGTCACCAACATTAGTGATAGAGTGTTACCATCATATTTGAATTTTATTATTACCAAGATAAGAATGTAAAATTTGCAAATATTCAGTGGAATTCGTTATGAAATTGGATGCATTGCAATCAAGAAATCATGGGAAACAAATATTAGAATTCACAGGGGGGTTTGAATTGTGGGTTAAAAAAAAAATTAATTTGAAAAAATTTACAATTATTTTCAAAGTTTAAAAACATTTTAAAAACGTTTTTTTTAGAAAATATACAGCACAAAAATAAATAAGCAGAAAATGGAAACAAAAATAACTCGATCCTCTCAAGTCTCTCCATCCTACTTATCTGAAGACTTAGGAGTGTAAGCGGATAAAAAAACCAATTGAACCAACAATCTAAACCAAACCAAACCATAATAAAGCCGATTTTTTCTGGTTTGGTTCAAAAACCGAACCAAATCAATAAAAACCGATGTGGTTTGGTTCAGTTCTCGGTTTTGGTTTTTGGAAACCGCCAAACCGATGAACCGAACCAATGTATAAAATGACGCTCAAAATCTTTTATTCTAGCCCAAATTTTATATCGATCCGACCATTCTCCATCTTTTTTTTTACAATTAATTCCTTTATACAAAATACAAATCTAAAAGGAAACTACAAAACATTGAAAGTAGAAATCATAAGTTACAAAAACTTACTTTTACGGAACCGCTGCTCTTGTTGTCCACCATGATTATTGCTCTCTATATCGTCGCTCTGATATGTTATGGTCGCCATCTCCGTGTTTAAGTTATCATTGTTTGTTTTCATATTTTATTTTTACCTTTTTTTTTGTTTCTTCTTCTTAAAAAATTTTGTATTAACGTGTGTTTTGTTATAATCTTGTTTTGATTTGTGTTTGAGGTGTGAAACATGTTAATTAATGTGTGTTTTGTCGTGTTCTATTTGTTAAGCTTTCAAATTCATTTTCAAGTTTATGATGACTAGTGTAAACTTTTATATTTAATAGAGAACTTATTTCACTATTTATATGGATTCAAAGCAACTTGTCATTTGTTTGAAAAAATAAAACATGAATTGTATTATTTTATAAAATAATAGCATAAAATACACCAAAAAATACCATAGTGAATACATTGATTAATATAATGTTTGAAAAAAACATCATAAACCAGTCAACCGAACCAAATCAAACCGGTTGATTTGGTTCGGTTCTATTTTTAAAAAATGTTAAAAACCAAATCAAACCAAACCGATGGAGATATCATCGGTTCGGACCTTTTTTGGTCCAAAATCGGTCCAAACCGATCCGATTACACCCGTATGAAGACTTTTCCACTCAAGAACAAGAGAACAATTTCAATCAATATTTTGTTGAAAGAAAATTATTTGTCTCTCACTATTTGAATGAATTTTTTTTTAAAATATTGTCTTCTCTTATAAGCTTTCAATGATGCCGACCTCAAGAACTTCATCTTCGAGGTGCCTTAAAAAAGGTATCTCAAATTAGTAAGAATTTTCTACGCGAACCTAATATACTCAAATAATGTCATTAGCTCCGAATTTAAGAAACACCCTATTTCTATATTCCCTGAAGAACTCGCACAGGCTTGCAACCTAAATTGATTTAAGGCTAGTAATACCAACTACTTTAAACAATGTAACCGTCAATATACCATTAGAGGTGTGAAAGATTCAATTGAAAAAAAAATAATACTGAATATTTGTGGGTTATTATGAGTACATTTATGCTTTTAAATAAACTAAGTTGCTTTTACTTAGCATAATGATTTCATGAGTACCTTTCAAATTTCAAATTATTTTTCATATATAATAAGTTTAGGATTTTGAAAAGCCATTTGAGACACACTAAAACAAGACATATTATTTATTGTGAAAGAAAACAAATTATGAAAGAAGAAATTGCAAAATGGTAGCGTGCAAGAAAATAGCTAATAAGGTGTAGTAAAAAAATAAATTTTGATTTTTGTAAATATAAATATAATTCAAAATACTCAAGTAAATGTTGTGTTCCAAGAAGTGGATCATATTTAGAAATTGTGAGCACACAAAAAGTTACGATGCATGTTATCATGTATACGAAATCATGATATTTGACAAAATTTCTATAAATTCAAAATCTTTTAAAGACTAGTTGTAAAAAGAAATCAAAGAGAACATATTTTATATGATATATTAAAAATTTTGATTACGAAATTTATTTAAAAAATTAACTTTTTAGAGAATATTTGTTATATGTAAAATTTATAGTTTCAAATTTAAAGTACTTAGACTTTCTGGAAACTAACAAAAGTTACTCCTTGTTTGAAGGATAAAAATATGATTCTAAAAATAAAACTAATCATTAATTAAATTATGTGGTTGAAATTAAAACATAACTTAAGTGAATCATGTGACTTTTCACTTTTATTTTCTTTCTTTTTTATAATAAAAACATAATCTATTTATTAAGATATGAGTAGTACATAATTCATTTAAATTATGTTTTAATTTCAATCATATAATTTAATTTAATAGTTCTTTTTTATTCTCATCATTCTCATATAAAGTAGATATTCTTATATAATATATCCTCTATCAAAATAATTTTTTAAAAATGGATAAAAAATCTTAAATAAAAATCATTAATACTAACGACTTTTGATTGTCATTAAAGTTAAGTAGGATGTAAGTGTTATTTTTATAGACGTCAAAATAAATTAGTGCATTTTTAAGCGTAAGATTTTTAAACGTAAGGGTGGTCAGTGTTATTTTAATAGTTTCTATTTTAATAGAAGAGATGAATACAATTTCCCTTATTATTGATTATGGTTATATATTTAAAATATAATAGTAATGTGATGATATTTATATTTATGATTACTCTTTTTGAAAAGTTAGATTCACCTCTCCTCCTATTTGATGGTTAAAATTAAAGCGATGTTTCATTTAGTTTTGCAATACACGCTATTCTCTTTTAAATTTTTTAGTGATAAATAAAAATATATTATATTAGAATTTTTTAGTGAGAGCTAAAAGAACTGTAGGTAAAAATAATTTATATCTATTTTTTTATTTGTCATTGAACATTTCCGTTGTTATGTGTAAATTTGAGGAAAGATAGTATATATTTTAAAAATAAAAGAGATAAAATAAGAGAACAAATATATGCACGACAATATAAAATATTTTTACACTGTTAATCAATCACAACCATTTATCTAATTAAAATATAATTTTAATTTAAAAAAACTAATACGACATGATGAGTGTAAAATTTTTAATTGATTATATGTGTAAAGTTAGTTTACATTTTGCACTACTTTTAAACTCTAAACATAATAACTTTTTATTTTTTCCAATGGTCATTATTATATTAAGGAATAGGTGAAGTATTCAATATTAATTTGTTTATTCCAAAGAAACTTATAAATATTAATTAAAACTATAATAAAAAAAGCATTTGGCAACTTGAAATGAAGTTTATATTTAAGAGATTTTTTTCATTAAATATAAATTATTTTGTTGCTTGTATTGTAGACTAAAAATAAATAAATAAATAAATTATAAGAGAAATAATAATTGAGATCTATTAATATACTCCTTCAAACAAACCCTCACATGTATAAAATAAATTACGAGAAAAATAAATGACATCATAACAAGCCAACATTCTTTTCTAAACGATTTTTCTTTTTTTAATCAACTATCTTCTATTATCTTCTCTAAGCTAGTGGATGAGAGTTGTTAGAAAATTTTAGATAATAAATCTAAATGAATGAGCGGTAGAAAATGACTGAAGTAAGCAACTTGATATTGTCTTACTCTCTTGATTGATTATTGCATTCCTTGACTTTGGTAGGAAAGGAGGCCCAATTGCACAAAGTGAAAGTGGAAAAAGACATGTTAAACTTTAAAAATAGAGAATAGGAAGAAATTATGAAAGTGTTTTTAAAGAAAATTTGGATAACTATAAAATTAAAAGAATTATCATACTACACCATAAAAATTATATCCCTTAAAATTACGACCATTTGAAAAAAAATTACGTTATTTTTAGACACAGTCATATTTTAAAAGAAGTATCGCACTATATTATAAAGAGTATAGTTATTAGAAGCTATATCACTCAAAGAATTTTCACATAATCTTCATTAATAGTATAGTTCAAACGAGTTATAGTACTCCTCCATAAGAGTATACTTCACTTGAATACAAAATTCTCAAAGAATTTCACATTATCATCACTAAATGTCTATGTGCTAATCAATGCTTCATCTAATTTAGGTTGTATCAATATATCTTTGACTTGAACGATACACAATTCAAAAGTTATTTTCCATCGATTGTCTATAGTCCAAACTTTACAATAGAACTTGTTATCAATGTAATTCACTAGGTGAAAAAATGAATGGTCTTATGCAAAGTCTATAAATAAAAACTGAAGTCATAAATTTTTAAATATCACATATTTTAAAAGAAGATAAGTTTAGAGACAAGAAGAACAAACTTAAGCTCAAAATGAAACTCATCAATCTTGAAAATTCAATCTATTGATGCAACTCCATCTTCTCCTTATTTTTGTATAAAACTATCAAGAATATGTGTAGCTAAGTTTTCTTAAGGATTGTGTTTTTTTTATAAGCAACACTTGTAATCCAAATTTGAGTATTAGGGGTACTCAAACCCAAATACAAAGGAGAAGAAAATAATCTTAACCTACATTAAATAAAATCCACTATTTACATAAAGTCTAGTGGACTTTTAATCCATTCATAAAAATTTCAATTTAACCGGTTTGAACCTATTTTTTGAACCTATTTGCAACCACCACCACGAAACCATCTTGATTTTGAATATTATCTCATCAATATCAAAGACTTCGTTGTTGAACACAATCCCGTTCCTAGCATTCCATAAGCACCACCCCGTTGCCAACCAAATAGAACCTTTCCTGCCCTTACCAACCTCCCCCTTCAAAACATTATAAGCATTTAAGAAATTATTCCGACAATTATCACCTATGTTGTCGATAATCGGCTGAACACCTAACTAACACCAAATTGCAACCCATATGCGTTTTGACATATAGCATTCCAAGAATAAATACTTGCTACTTTCAATAGCTGTATTACACAAAATACACTTACAATTGTCCTCACCTTCAATGATTCATCACCGATTCAATTGTTCACGGGTAGCTAATCTGTTTTGTAGCATCCTCCACCAAAATATTTTGACTTTAAGCGGAATTTTTTATTCCCAAACTACATTCAAACTCTGCCTGCATCTGGCGTCAAGTAAAGAGCCCAGATGTCCCTGCATAAGTTTCTCATAACAGGATTTAACAGAAAAAGCACCACAACTGTCCCATGGCCAAATCGGTCTATCTGGCGAGTCACAAGACAAACTGATACCGTGCAAAATTGTTTCCAGACTCACAACTTCACTCTGCTCTTCCTCATGATTCAGCATCAAGTCTGATTTTATATCCCAAACCCACTCGGAATTGACCCATGCACCATAATCCTTCACAGCGGCCTTTTTATTCTCTGCTGCAGCAAAAACATTAGGAAATGCTAAAAACAAAGGCTCATTACCAATCCACCTAAGGAGCCAGAACGGGATGCAGTCCCCGTTATCGAGTTTCCAATTTATCTAATTCATAAAACCAGAACCATCCAACAAGTCATTATCAATATTCATTTTTAATATATCTCTCCACCACAATGATTCTTTCGCCGACTTCTTACTCCCTTCATAAAAAACTAACCTTCTGATAATGGATCCATATCTTTGTTGCACCAACTTATGCCAAATTAAATCTTCCTCCCCAAACAACGCCAAATCCATTTACACATCAATGCCACATTAAAGTTTGCGATATCCTTTATTCTCAATCCACCTTCTATTTTTGGTTTACATAATTCCTTCCATTTTATCCACGATATTCCTCCTTTCTCCGCTGAGCCATTCCATAAGAAATTTCTTTGGATACTTGTTAATTCATGTACTATTTTTGCTGGAACTTTGAAGAAAGACAAGTAGTACACCAGAATATTAGCTAATACCGCATTAATCAATGATATCCTTCCCCCCATCAATAAGGAACTTCCCTTCCAAGCTGACAGCTTTGTTTTCACTACTTTGACCATTGGTTTCCAAAATTCCAGCCTTCTATGATTTTCTCCTACAACTATCCCCAAAAATTTGAAGGGGGTACTGTCAACCTTACAATAAAGGAGTTGAGACGCCGCATTTAAAAACTGAGGTTCTATCCCGATGCCGTAAACCTTACTCTTTGTCATGTCTGTACTAAACACCATTTAAAATCCACCTAAAATAGACTTTAAAGTCCACAAATTAGACCATGATGCTTTGCCAATAATTATTTTATCGTCTGCAAATTGCAGCAGACTATAATTCACATTGTTGCCTAGAGAAAACTCTTTGAACAGACCATTCACCGCTGTCGCGGGCGAAAAATCGTTTTGTGTTCCTCTTTTTTGTGGGATGAGACACCTGATGCCTTCTTTGGGCTCGAGTGCTCAAAAAAATGATTTTTTCTTTTGTACCGACCAAACTTTTTATTATTTCCAAAGGAGGAAAAGGAAAAAAGCTGCAATAACCTAAAAGTGGGGGAGAGATCTTGGGTAAGAGGGTTGGTTATACGAAGGGAAGGTATTAGCACCCAACGTATCTATAGTACTCTATAGGTTTCTTTGCTTTGTTTTTCATTCTTGTTATGGTGGAGGTTCTTGTGAAAAAGAGGTGGGACCTAAGGTGTTTGTTTGATTATGCTCGCAAAGATCATCGCGATCCTCTGCATACATATCCCCTAAAGGGAATCAGAGCATCTGTAGCTCGGGTCTACGGGTGCTAAGGTTTGAATGGTTTTTTTTTATTTTTGTTTTGCTCGCCAAGGATCGACCTTGTGCCTACGTATTCTCAAAGGGATGTTGAGAAAGTCAGAGCAATCGTAGTTCCCACTTATGCTAGTGGAAGCAAAGGAAAAGAGACATATGTCATCTCAATGTTCGATGTATCTAATCTATATCATCACATACATCTGTTTGTTTTTTGTTTGAAAATCTTTTCATTATAAGCCCTGGGCCATGCCACTTATGGCGCTTAGAATGATAAAGATGCTTTTTGTTGTTTAACCAGCCTTGTGGCAAAAACTTTCAATGAAGTCAGCCTTGTGACAAAAAGTTTTGATTAATCAGCCAGCCTCGTGGCAAAAGTTTCAATGAAGTCAGCCTTGTGACAAAAACTTTGATTAATCATCCAGTACGGTGGTAAAACAGTTTGATTGATTAGCCAGCCTTGTGGCAAAAAAGTTTGATTGATTGATTGATTGTTTGTGATGATATAGAAGAGATACTCCTAGCATAGAGATGAAAAATGTCTAATCTCCTAGGGTATTTGATTTGGATATTGGGGATGCTTATAAGAAGCCCGTGGGTCCTTGTACGAAGCCCAAGAGGAGGCTATCCGAGGGTCCTTGCATTGTAAGCCCAAGAGGAGGCTATGGGAGGGACAATCCAGGGTCCTTGCATTGTAAGCCCAAGAGGAGGCTATGGGAGGGTCACTCGTTTGTACAAAGCCCAAGGGGAGGCATGGTATAGTTGGTTTGAGCTCTTAGAGCGATTTCACCGGGAAACCATACTCTATGTCCTAACCTAAACTAGTGGAGATTCTTTGCACGAAGCCCAATAGGAGGCTATGGGGAACCTAGTGTTATACTAAGTTGAACAAGCACACATATCACACATATGAACAAACATGAACAAGTATGAACAAACATGAACAGGTATGAACAATTATGACAAAGTGTGTGTATATAATGGAGTTTATGAAGGAAATATACCTGTAAGCATGATCCATTTGTATACACGGGGGCTCGGGACTTATATTCGAGGAGAGGTCCCTTTGAATTTATTCAAAGCTATGTAAACAGGTATTTACAAGGGCTCGGGACTTATACCTACATGGAGGCCCATGGTATATTTTTGGGAAGATTTAAAGAAACCTTCATTTTTGGTTTGTTATTCAAAGTTAAAAAACAAACTGATCGAGATATGTACAAAAAGGCGTACAATGAAATACCTAATTTCATGTACTGGAGTGGGTATGTACAAAAGGGCTCGGGACTTATACCTACATGGAGGCCCATGGTATATTTGAAAAGTTTTGGATAATTTGAAGTTTTGTTGTTTTGAAAATGATTTGAAAATATTTTTGTTTTGAAGAAATGTTTATTGTTTTGAAAAAACTGTACAAAAAGAAAAGAAATGGGACTTACACTCTCTAATATTCGAGAGGCCCCTGTTTTATTTTCATAAAACAGGGTGGATGGTTTAAAAAAGATGTGAGATTTGTTAAAAAAAACTGTTTGGAAGTAATTTGGAAAAAGTTTTCTGTACAAAGAAAAACTGTACAAAGAAAGAGGAAAGAAATGGGACTTACACTCTCTAATATTCGAGAGGCCCCACTGTTTTGAAAAACAATGGATGATTTGAAAGTGAATTGATTACTGTTGTGAAAACAGTTGATTGAGTTTTAGGCTTACCTCGAAGAATGAGAAAATTGGATTTCTGAGCTTGAGGTGTTACCTTGATCTTCAAATGATATGCTTGGAATAAATTATTTCATGATCATCCTCTGTAGCAAATGGAAGACAGAAAAATAGACAAAGCCAGAAGACGACAAAGAAACAGATCTCGAAACCTTAAATGAATTGTAATTATTCAAGTGATCTGCAATAGTAATCAAAAATCAGAACATGAAAATTCAAATGATTAATTACAAGAAGGTTATATGATGATATCAAATTCAAAAGAAAATAATCTAAGAGAAGATATTTTTTGTGTGTTTTTTTGAATGGAATTAAGTTAATTAATAAGATAATTAAACAAATAATTATTCAAATAATTAAACTTAACAAGAAAAATAATTCTTTTTATGTCACAAATTAGATTATACAAGTATAAACCTAAATATAAAAAGAAAATATTTTTTTTGAGTTTTTGATTGGTTGATATTAATTAATAGCAAATATTCACACAATTACTAATTAATTAACAAAATAAATTAATTATGAAGAAAAATAAAATATTTTCATGTCAAAAATTAATTAAATATTTTATCAACCTAAAAGTGAAATTAAAATGATTTTTGGATTTTTGAAAGTATTTTTAATTAATTATGCAAAGAAAAAACAAATTAATTAAGAAAATATTAATATATGATCCTGTGTGGTAAAGTTGATGGTCTATGGAGAGCTTGCGTGTTTCTGAACGTTGGATGAGAGTTTAAATGAGATCTGATGGCTGATGGTTGAGAGAGCATCATAGGCGCGTGGACTGAGAAACACCAGAATGGTCAGAATTTCAAATCCAAACGCGCGCAAGGCCTCCAATGAGGAGCTGCCACCTCTTCATCTTCTTCCTCTCTCCGTAGCTAGAACCCTGCAAGTGTAGCTAAAACATTTAGCTACGGATTTTATCCGTAGCCATAGCCCCTGCACATAGCAAAACGTGACACAAGCAATGGAAATTGATTATGAAGACATGGTTGAGCTCGTATGGATCTCACGAACCCAATGGAACCATTAATTTCCTGAAATTTCGCCTAAAACGAAGACCCCTCTTTTGAGCTTCAAGAACCCTAAAATGGCATATCTTGCAAACAACCATTAAAATCCAATTAAAACTCCAGAAATGATCAGAGCATATAGACAACAATAATATGTAATCAAATTAAGTTTAAAGTGCGTGCAAGTATGAATTAGAACTTGGTTTTGTTCTTGACAAACCGTGTGCTATGGGGCTCGATTTTGGGCCCTTCAAGGCTTGGGATTGATTGGAATAGCTTCAGGAACGTTCAAGGATCATGTTGATGCTTTTAAACCTGCTTGAAACCTCTTGAATCATTCTACAGACCTCCACCTGTTTTGGCTCCAAACTGAAAACGGCCATGGTGTTTCTCTACATCCAGAAACGTTCCAGATGTTTGGATCACTTCTAATTGATGTATGGAAGATGTTTGAAGTGATAGTTTGGTAAATACACGAGTAAATCGAGAATTGGAGGTTTAAGGCTCAATTTGTGCACTCATGGAGTTTTTGTGATGAAACTGACTTTTGGATAGTTTTGTGATGGTTTAATGGTTCAAACAACTTCAAAATAATGTTTAGAATATGTTTGGATGACACCAATAGTTAGAACTCACAAGATTTGAAAGTTGAAGTTCTAACTTCTTTGAAAAATGGAAAGAACTTGCAAATAGGTAAGAAGTGAGAAAGCAAGCTTTTCAATGCTTTGGTGTGCTCTTGGATGTGATTTCCTTCTCTTATTTATAGGTAAGGAGTACTGAATTGAAGGGCAAGCAAGTGGAAAAGTTATGATTGAATTTTGTGGAAAAAGATGGCATGGAATATTTTTTCAATGATTACAAAGCTTAACCATGGTTAAGGAACTCAAGTGCCATAATATTCTCTCCAATCTGATATTTTATGATAGGAATCTGACTTGCATAATTTCATTTGATCATTTCTTGCATTATTGGTCACATAGTGTAAGAACTTTGTGAGAAAATGGTGAAAATTCAAGCATAAGGACCTCTAATGACAAAATTCAAAACCATAGCTATGCTCCATGTTTTTTCATGCTCTTGATCATTTTGGAAAGCTCATGTTACACAATTCAAAAGCCTAGTTGAAAGTTTCTTCAAGACCTTTAAGGAAATGGGTGAAAAAGATCCATGAACTTTGAGAAAAATGAAGTTTTAAGTGAAGTTTTCAAAAAGTACCAACTTTGAAGCACCATATCTCTTAAATGATTGATCTTATGGAAAAAATTTATATGTGTCAAAGTTGTTTATTGGATCAAAATCTACAACTTTCATGTTGGAAGTTTTTTTCAGTTTGTAGGTGAAATTTTGAGTTATTCCCCTCCAAAGTTTGGAAAAAACCATGAAAAACACTTAGAAATTTTTCTAAGTATGGAAAGTCAAACTTTTGACTTTTTGATTCTTGATTAATTTTCTTGATTTTTCTTGATCAAATGACTTCATACTTCATATATTGATGATTTGCAACCTCAAAAGTCATGGTTGACCAAAATTCCCCAAAAGTCAATGGTGATCTTGTACAGTTGACTTTTTCAGACGAATCGCGTTTCTGGAGATTTCAAATGAAACAGGCTATCCTCACCATATGAATGGTATGAATGGATCATATTGGAGCATTAGAGGATATTGAGCCATGGTTTGAGTTGTGACATCTTGTCCTGATTACAAAGTCAGTTATTCAGTGAATTAGGTCAAAAACCCTAATTGTCGACCTGATGAAATTGATGACTGTAGGTCTTGAATTGAGATACAATTTCCATTGCATGTTGTCATAGGGATTATTTGAGGATGATTGAGGTCTTTGATTGACTCTCTGGGGATTTTTAGGGTTTCCCAAATGTGATCCCTGATTTCAGTCCCTGATAGTTCAAAACCCTAATCTGAGGACTTGTTTGATCAATCTCTGTGTAGGAGATGTTATGAGTCAATGGATTAGGTCAAATGATGTACTTGAGGTCTTGATATCATGTCCCAAGCCATTAGGGAAAATTCTGAGCAAAAGTCAGGAGTGTGCTGTCTTCAGTCCAAACCCTAATTCAGTCGATTCAAAGCTGTTGAGCTTGTTGAAATGAATCTCTAAGGACAAAATGTTGATTATTGATGAAGATGATTCATTTGAGATGAAGGGAGAACAAAACCCTAATTGATTGTTACTTGTACTGATGAGTGATTTTCAGATTAAACCCTGCTGAGCACAAGTAGCAAACACAAGCTATGCAATTTGTTAGAGATGCAAATGATGCATATGCAATGATATGAGGTGGTATCTTAGGTCAAAAATTGGGGTATGACAGATGCCCCTATTTAAGTTTCTTCAACCTGAGACATGAAGATTGAAAATCTTCGTTTTGATAGGGTGGAAGAGACTTAAATATCAGAAGACGCGAATTTTGGACCTAAGATACCAAAATTGCGAATGATGCAAGGATGTCTTTACCGAGGGATATCAAACTGACTCCGCTGGGGAAAAGAGTTTGGGAAGAATATCTCAATCCGTTTTAGGAAGAGAATCCGTTTTTATCGGGAAAGCAAGTGTATGCTTCACCGGGGAATGATAGCTTTGTAAGAAAAGCTTACCTATCGACATTATCGACTATCAGCATGGGGATAGACTTGTTTAATAATGCGAAGGTGAAAGGTGTGAAACTATATTACCGACTATCAGCATGGTGATAGACTTGACAAGGTAAAAAGAGTTTCAAAGGTTCGGTTAATATTATCGACTATCAGCATTGTGATAGACATGTTTAATAATATAACCAGAACAAAAGGTTACCGACTACCAGCCTCGTGATAGCGGTTCTGAAGACATGATCAATTATCAGCCGAGTGATAAAATGATTCTGGAGACTTTGTTAGGGAAATTACTGGTTATTCAGCCTTGTGAACAGTAATAAGGCCCTGATTTATCAAATGGTCTTCATGATTGATTTCCTTGAGAGGAAAAAACTTTTGAAAGAGACATAAGCTGCTCGGATGACGAGGCTATTGCTTATTGTCTATTTTTTCACGACTCTGTTTGAGGAATCGGAATTTGAATTTTTGGTAAAGACAAGGTTCTAACCAAGAATGAATTGGAAAGAAACGGTCAAACAAGACTTTGTACCCATGAGGAATGAACTCGAATGGGAATTTTCTCCTTTGTTTTGAGAGGAGAAAACTAAAGCAACCTTCTTCCACGAGGAATGATCTCAGTGGGGAACTGGAGAAAGAAGATGTTCTTTCTGCTTATGGGTGACAACCTACTTGGAGAGATGACACGCCCATACTTGTTTCTTTTCTTTCTTTTCTTTTTCTTCTTTTTTTTTTTTTTTTTTTTTACTTTTTTTTTTTTGAGGATAGATATATCCTAAACAAGCGATTATTGGAAAATGCAAGAATGCATAAATGATGCAAATATGTATGACTGATGAATGTCATGAATGTCGTATGCATGCTGACAATACTGACAGACAAAGAAGTGTACTGGAGAGGGACCGACGTCGCAATACAACCAGATACTTGGCAAATGTTCTTCAACACGGTGTAGAAAACACGGGTGATGAATGGTGCCGCATGCTTTCAACTTCTCTGGGGAAGATGAGCATCTTTTCTCATTGAGATGGAAGAACCGCTTCACTGGAGATGGAAAATCTTCGTCACTGGGGATAAAAGAGCTTCTTCACTGGGGATAGAAGAGCTTCTTTACCTCGAGGGGTAATTGCTTCAGGAATTCTTTTCTGGGACAAGAATACCGTCGTCTCAACAATTTTTCCGGGAGAATCCTTTTGTTCATCCTATGGAGACGACTGCTGATGTTCCTCCCGTTGTTCACAACTCAAAGGAAAGTTTCGCTTTTATTTTGAAAAAGTGAAGTAAATTCATTTAAAACTTTTTTTTTCTTTTTTTTTTTTTCAAAAAATGAATAACACAATTAAAGCATCATTTTGCAAGCTGAAAGAAATTAAAGATTGCAAACAAATGGGCACAAGGCTCAAATTTATTTAATAGGATGGAAATCAGCTAAAGGCGTGATTCCATGGAGTATTTACAAAAGTTGGAAATGGTAATTATGTGGAAAAGACTGCATTGAAAGCAATAACCACTATTCCCCCTAACAACTTTGAGTTACAACTGTGCTTGTCGCTTCAGATTTGGCGATGATTTGTTTGAAGATCCTTTGATGAAAAAGACCCTTCCGGTGACGAAGTACGGACTGATGCAGTTACTTTGTCATGAATCCCTAATTTTTGCCTAGATTGCCCTTTCAGGTTTTCAATCTACCAGGATGAATTTTTTCTGTTTATTGTCTCTAATTTTTGCCTGGACCGCCCTTTCGGGTTTTCAGTCCACCGAGACGCTCATTTTTGCCTAAGTCGCCCTTTGCGGGTTTTCGACTTACCGAGCTGTTCTTTTGTTCTTTTTTAGACAAAGTATTTCTTGACTGCATCAGCATTCACAGGATGTGGAAGTTCATCACCATCCATGGTTGCAAGAGTCATGGCGCCGCCAGAAAATGTTCTTTTGACAACATACGAGCCTTCGTAATTAGGAGACCATTTGCCCCTAGAATCTGGTTGAAAAGACAAGATCTTTTTAAGCACGAGGTCGCCTTCTTGAAATTCACGAGGTCGAACCTTTTTGTTGAAGGCTTGTTTCATCCTTGCTTGGTATAACTGTCCATGGCATAGAGCAGTCATACGTTTTTCTTCGATTAAGTTTAACTGATCGTATCTGCTTTGACACCATTCAGCCTCTGATAACTTAGTCTCCATGAGGACTCTCATTGATGGGATTTCAACTTCTACGGGGAGCACAGCTTCCATGCCGTATACTAGAGAAAAGGGAGTTGCCCCTGTTGAGGTACGCACTGAAGTACGGTACCCATGTAAAGCAAATGGCAGCATTTCATGCCAGTCTTTGTAAGTGACGACCATCTTCTGGACGATCTTCTTAATGTTCTTGTTGGCAGCTTCAACAGCGCCGTTCATTTTCGGTCTGTAAGGAGAAGAGTTGTGATGGTCAATCTTGAATTCCTCACATAGTTCTTTCATCATTTTGTTATTCAAGTTTGAACCATTGTCAGTAATGATCTTGCTGGGAATACCATATCGGCAAATGATGTTATTCTTGATAAACCTCACAACCACTTGTCTTGTAACATTGGCGTAAGATGCTGCTTCGACCCATTTGGTGAAGTAATCAATGGCTACCAAGATGAAACGATGACCGTTTGAAGCTTTCGGTTCGATCATTCCAATCATGTCAATACCCCACATGGAAAAAGGCCATGGAGATGAGAGAACGTTGAGTAGAGTCGGCGGTACATGGATCTTATCTGCGTAGATCTGGCACTTGTGACATCTCTTCACGTGTTTATAACAGTCAGATTCCATTGTCAACCAATAGTATCCTGCTCTTAAGATCTTCTTGGACATTGCGTGCCCATTTGAATGAGTTCCAAAGGACCCTTCATGCACTTCATGCATAATCATGTCTGCTTCGTGTCTATCCACGCATTTGAGCAAAACCATGTCGAAGTTTCTTTTGTATAGCACATCTCCATTCAGGAAGAAACTGCCAGAAAGTCTCCTTAGAGTTTTCTTATCTTTGTTTGATGCCCCAAGCGGGTACTCTTGAGTTTGAAGGAAGCGTTTGATGTCGTGAAACCACGGTTTATCATCGATGACTGCTTCAGTTGCAAACACATAGGCGGGCCTTTCAAGGCGCGTGATTCTGACTTTAGGCACATCATTCCAGTGACTGACTTTGAACATGGAAGATAGAGTAGCCAAGGCGTCTGCCGTTCGATTCTGATCTCGAGGTATATGATGCAATTCAACCTTGTTGAAGAAAGTCAAAAGACGTCTTGCATAATCTCTGTAAGGAATCAAGCCAGGGTGGTAAGTTTCCCACTTGTCTTTGATTTGGTTGATCACAAGGGCTGAATCTCCATATATGTCTAGGATCTTGATCCTTAAGTCAATGGCTTCTTCGAGACCCATGATACAAGCTTCATATTCTGCGATGTTGTTGGTGCAATCAAATAGCAATCTGGCAGAGAACGGGATATGAGTACCCTTGGGAGTGATGATGATTGCCCCAATTCCATTGCCAAAAGCGTTTACTGCTCCATCAAAAATTAGGCCCCATCTTGATCCAGGATCAGGACCTTCTTCAGGTAACGGTTCGTCACAATCTTTCATTTTCAAGTACAAGACATCTTTGTCAGGAAAGTCAAACTCGAGAGATTGATATTCATTGATTGGTTGATGCGCCAAGTGATCGGCGAGAATGCTTCCTTTGACCGCTTTTTGAGCACGGTATTCGATGTCATACTCGAATAACAGCATTTGCCATCGGGCAATCCTTCCTGTTAAGGCAGGCTTTTCAAAGACATACTTGATCGGATCCATTTTGGAAATTAACCAAGTAGTATTGTTGATCATGTATTGGCGAAGACGTTTTGAAGCCCAAGCCAAAGCACAACATGTTTTTTCGAGCATGGAGTAACGAGACTCACAGTCTGTGAATTTCTTACTCAGGTAATAGATGGCATGCTCCTTCTTACCGGTTTCATCTTGTTGTCCAAGCATACAACCCATGGATTCTTCTAACACAGTAAGGTACATGATTAATGGTCTCCCTTCAACTGGAGGAATCAATATTGGTGGTTCTAACAGGTATTCCTTGATACTGTCAAACGCTTTTTGGCAATCTTCAGTCCATACAACCACTTGATCTTTGCGGAGAAGCTTGAAAATTGGCCCACAAGTAGCAGTCATTTGAGAGATGAATCTGGAGATGTAGTTCAATCGTCCGAGAAATCCTCTTACTTGCTTTTCAGTCTTTGGTGCAGGCATCTCTTGAATAGCTCTGACTTTGTCGGAATCTACTTCGATACCTCTTTGGCTGACAATGAAACCCAAGAGTTTTCCAGATCTAACCCCAAAAGTACATTTGTTAGGATTCAAGCGAAGCTGATATTTCCTTAGCCGTTGAAACAACTTCAAAAGGTATTCAATATGTTCTTCTTCTGTGCTGGACTTAGCTATCATGTCGTCCACATAAACTTCAATTTCTTTATGCATCATGTCATGAAAGAGAGTAGTCATTGCCCTTTGGTAAGTTGCGCCGGCATTCTTTAATCCAAATGGCATCACTTTGTAGCAAAAGGTACCCCATGGGGTGATGAAAGATGTCTTCTCCATGTCTTCAGGAGCCATCTTGATCTGATTATAACCAGAGAACCCGTCCATGAAGGAAAAGACATTGAACTTAGCAGTGTTATCAACCAGCATGTCAATATGTGGTAATGGAAAGTCATCTTTCGGACTGGCCTTGTTCAAGTCACGGTAGTCAACACACATTCTGACTTTGCCATCTTTCTTCGGAACTGGCACTATGTTGGCCAACCATTGAGGATACTCTGAGGTGACTAGAAAACCTGCGTCGAGCTGCTTCTGAACTTCCACTTTGATTTTGTTAGCCATATCAGGGTGAGTCCTTCGCAATTTCTGCTTAACCGGCGGACATTCTGGCTTCAATGGCAAGTAATGCTGAACAATATTGGTATCCAACCCAGGCATGTCTTGGTAGGACCAGGCAAACACGTCAACATATTCTTTGAGAAGGTCTGTCAACTTACTCTTGATATCAGCATCAAGCAGCGATCCAATGGTCACTTCTTTTTTGTCTTCTTCAGAACCCAAGTTGATCTTTTCTAGAGGCTCTTTGTGAGGCAGAATGGTTCTTTCCTCGTGCTTAAGTAATCGAGAGATCTCGTCCGGGATCTCCTCTTCTTCCTCTTCTTCGGCTTCGAACACAGGAAACTCAAAGTTGGGAGAGGGCATAGGGTTATTGCATTCAATGGGTTTATCAATAGTAAATCTGCACATGTGATTTATATTTATTTCAGAAAATTTATGAATGGAGGAGTGTATGCAGATTTTTTTTTGAGAAAGTTTTTTTTTTATTTTTTTTTATTTTGGTTTTTTAGGATTACCATTTCCAGAAAAAGCAAAAATAAAACATATAATGTAGGGAATTCAAAATGACACTTTATTTATGATTCATTTTTGAAACAAAGCCCTAAACACAAACTCATTTGCCTTGGGCAGGACAAAGAGGGAAACTTTTAAAACAAAGCCCTATACACAAAGTTATTTGGGCGGAACATTTAAAAGCAAAGCCCTATAAAACATCTCTCTGCTTTGGGCAAGGCAGGAGGTCAAAATAACAGCGAGGTGATTACTTTGAGCGGCGACCAACATTCGGAACGTCGACAGCTTTCCAGTAGCAACGAACTCTTCTGTGTATTATGTATTCAGGAAAATTCCCCTCGGAATCATCTTCAGTATTGACATTGACCGCTGGTCGAGCAGGATTTGAAGGTCCTGGTTTGTCACTCTTGTTCTTTGTAGAGTTGAAATGGTCTTCTTCTACTTCTTGAAGAGCATAAGACGAGTCACAATCTTCAGAATTTTCAGGATGTATTTCCCAGTCTTCAGGATGAAGAGACTCATTGTCAGTGACACTTTCTGAGTCAGTTGCGGGACCATCTTCCCCTTCATCTTCAAAAATGGCATTTATGTGATAATAACCATCTTCAGGATTGTTAACCTTGGTAGATGCGTTGAAGTCGAAATCTTCAGTAATTTCAGGCTGCTGAGAAAATTGACAGGGCTGATAAACCTCTTCTGGTTGACTATTATATTCAAAGGAATCTCCCCATCCAGTTGGTTGGATATCCTCAATCGCAATCTTGTAACTTTCAGGTGCAGTATATTTCACCATATAATCAAATTTTCCACTTGGTTGTCCCAAGGTGTCCCAGATTTCTGCAGGAACAGGCTCAGTTTCTTTGCCTTTGGATTTCTCTGAAGGAGGATATGGTTCTTCCTGAGATATGTATCCCGAGTCATTGAGATAACATTTCCATTCTTCTTCAGTATCAGGTAAACCTTCTTCGATGCATTTTTCGATAAGGACATTAACCTCTTGAGGAACTGGGTTAAGGAATCCTCCACTATGGAACGTTTCTTTGATCGGACGAAGGGTTTCATCCTTCTTGGTGTAGTTTGAGAATGTTGGTGAACATCCGAGTCCTGCTCTAGTTTCATTCTTGGTCGGGATCACAACTTGCCCCCAGCCAGTGGTAGTTCCATCTTTCACTACTTTTACCGCCTCTTTGTAAGAAGAGATTGATGCTTTCTTTTTGGAAGATTCGTCTTCTAAAGAGAGACCTTGGAACGGAGTTCCTTCCACATCATCAGCACTGATGAAAGAGAAATTGGATAAATGGCTCACCATCAAGGCTTGTTCTCCACTTATTGTTACCAATTTTCCATTTGTTACAAATTTTAACTTCTGATGGAGCGTAGAAGTTACTGCCCCTGCTTCATGAATCCATGGTCGTCCCAACAGACAGCTATAAGCAGCTTGAATGTCCATGACCTGGAAGATGATTTGAAATGTATGTGGACCAATTGTCATGGGAAGGTTGACTTCACCGATAACAGATTTTCGCGATCCATCAAATGCTTTGACGACTACACCACTGAATTTCATAGGCATTCCTTGATAAGACAAACGAGCAAGAGTTGTCTTTGGCATCACATTCAAGGAAGATCCGGTGTCTACCAACACATTGGACAAAGAGTCTGACTGACAGTTCATAGAAATGTGCAAAGCAAGATTGTGATTTTTGCCCTCCTCGGGGAGTTCTTCATCACAGAAGCTTAAATTGTTACAAGCTGTTATGTTGGCTATTATTCCATCAAAGTGATCAACAGTCACATCATGATCTACAAAAGCTTGATCTAAGACCTTCATCAGGGCTTCCCTGTGGGCTTCTGAATTCAACAGCAATGAAAGTATTGAGATTTTTGAAGGAGTCTGTATAAGCTGATCCACAATTTTGTATTCACTTCTTTTGATAAGCTTCAAAATTTCGTCAAAGTCAGAATTGTCATTGGTTCCACTGGACTGACCAACATCAGTGTTTGTATTACTGACAGGAGTTTCCACAGGATTTCCTACTGGTGTAACAACAGGATTTTGTCCGGCTGCAGGAGCAACAGGCTGCTTTGGAGGTAGTGGAGTATACACACGTCCACTTCTTGTTACACGACTTACATCAGCGATGTTCACGACAGATGAAAGAGTTGGTAAAGGAACTTCTTGTCCATCCTTTATCATTGTAGCATTATAGTTGTATGGAACTGCCTTGTCAGAGTCATAAGGAACAGGTCCAGGTAGACAAATGATCAAAGGAGCAACAGGAACCTTCGGCTTGTTGTAAGTAACTTCCATGCGCTCAGGCATGTTGAAATGAGGAACGATGACGTTAACTGTAGGCATTTCCGAGTTGATATCTGAGACTAAAAGCTCATGCGGATAACATCCTATCATGTTAACTTCATTTTCATCCCTATTTCTGTAGATCTCAAGAGTACCATTATCCAACAGAACTTGGAGATCTCTTCTCACAATCGAACATCCGTGAGGATCTACACAACATATGCTACAGGAACCATATTGATGCTGGCGAAAATTTTGTCCTCGACAGAGAGTGGCGTGCATTTGTACCAAATCTGCTCTTGAGTAATTGATATTATAGACCCGGTATGGACCAGGACATCCATACACCATGTTTACAACATGCCCTCCATGATTGGGCAGCGGATTTGCTTGCACATTAGGATTCAAATTTCTGAAAGAGAGGAGATTAGATCTAACCAGCCTCTGAACTTCATATTTCAAAGCTATACAATGCTCAAGATCATGGCCAGGTGCCTCTTGATGATAAGGGCATGAAACCTCAGCTTTGTACCACCATGGGAGTCTCTCAGGTACTGGTGGTGGTGCTTTAGTTTGAATAAGGCCTCTTTCAATCAGTGCAGGGTACAATTCTGTGTAGGTCATCAGAATTGGATCGAACTGTGGAGCTCTTTGTACTCGATTCTGATTATTGTTTAACTGCTGAGCCTGTTGTCGAGGCTGTTGTTGTTGAAACTGCGGAGTAAACCCCAGATTTGGTGTTGTGTTAACGACTGGTGTGATAGAAGCAACCTGTCGCTGACGATTGACATTTCCTCTTGGCCTCCCTTGGGATACCATGTCAACACTTTGTTCTTTCTTCTTTGGGAAACCACTTCCGAACTTTTTGGTTCCGCTTGAAGATCCACCTTCTTTAGTCAGACGTCCGGTTCAGACTCCTTCTTCTAGACGCATCCCCATGTTTACCATTTCGGTGAAATCACTTGGAGCACTAGCAATCATACGTTCATAATAAAACGGACTGAGAGTATTCAAAAAGATCTTTGTCATCTCTTTCTCTTTTAACGGTGGATTAATCTGAGCAGCAGTTTCTCTCCAACGTTGGGCATACTCTTTGAAAGCTTCATGGTCTTTCTGAGCCATGGATCGAAGCTGGTCTCTGTCTGGAGCCATATCCGAGTTATACTTGTATTGTCGGACAAAGGCCTCACCTAGGTCATTGAATGTTCGAATATTAGTGCTATCCAAGCCTGTGTACCACTTCAGTGCGGCACCAGTCAAACTGTCTTGAAAGTAATGGATAAGCAACTGATGATTATCTGCATAAGTAGACATCTTCCTGGCATACATCACAAGATGGCTTTGTGGACAAGAACTTCCTTTGTACTTCTCAAAGTCTGGGACCTTGAACTTAGCAGGTATTTGTACACTGGGAACCAAACATAGCTCCTGGGCATTCTTTCCAAACAAATCTTTGCCACGAATAGCTTTGACTTCCAATTGAATCTTGTTGAACTGTTCTTGGAGATCTTCCACAAGGTTACGCGGATTTGTGCTATCACCTTGATCATGATAAATCTCATTGCCATCATAGGGAACAGTGTGAACCGTAGGGGTCGGAACCGTCATAGTGGGTTGAGAAAGTGCCATAGTGACTTGAGAAAAAGTTACCCCCGAATGTGGAATAAACACCGAACCCTGTGCAGCAGGCGCTTCAGTTGTGGATGTTTGAACCCCAGAAACATTATGGCGGAAACCTGTACCAAAGCTGAAAGGCGGGCCCCAACCTTCTGGCATGGAGAAAGATGGAATACCGAATGCAACCGTAGAAACTGGAGTAGTGACTTCAGATGTTACCGTTGCTTGACTGTTGGGTGGCGGCGGCTGATTCTGTGCGGCCATTAAGGAGTCAACCAGAGTAGTGAGACTTTCCAACTTTTCCTGAAGGGTGGTCACTGTACCACGGAGCTCAATATTCTCTTGTTCAGAGTATTCCATTACTCTTCTTCTATTTGAACGAGTATTGTATCTGTGATCTGATTGCGAGCGCGGTCGAGAAACTTTGAGACGCGACAGCTTGACGATCTAATGGAGAAAGATCCAAAAGATGAGACTCTATACAACAGACTCGATATGCATAATGATGTATGCAAAAAGAAATTTATGATTTTTCCAAACATTTTAAAGATTATTTCCTTGCAAACATTTGAACACAAACAGTTCTTTTATTGAAATAATGGGAAATGTTACAACATTGGAGCGTAGCCCCTTACAGAATCAAATGATACATGAAAAAACTAAACAAATCCTAAACATCTTCATCAGACGAAGAACCAAATGCATTGTGCAGCTTGAGCTTCATGATTTCTTTCCCATAGTAAGCTTTCAACTCGGCCTTTTCAGCTTTCAGCTTGTCAACCACATTCTTCCAATTGTCAGGAGTTGAAGCGTTGCTTGTTGAGCCTTCAAGCTTTTTCTTGCTTTCTTTGATGTATCTTTTGATTGCGGCATCTTTCCGACGGATCTTCTCATCTTTGTTCATGAGCCATCCATCCTGATAATAGAGAGTTTCTTCATGTTCTTTCACTTGTTTCTTCAACTTTCTATTTTCCACATCAGTTCTTCGAAATTTTTCTTTCCAAGCGTCTTTTTCTATCCTCATTTTGGTCAGAGTGTCTTGGTATTCCTCCATAGCAGGAATGTTGGGTCGTTGAGGTACCACAGGGAACATGGGTTTTTCATAATCATAAGGCATTTGAAACTCCCTTGCTCTTTTCTTCACCCAACAGGTATAGGCGTTCGTAGCGATACAGTTCTTTATCTCACCTTTTTCTTTCCATCGGATGTCGTACCAGGCTTTCACCATTTTTGTTTTCAACCCTTGAGGATCATTTCCTTCCTGATAGAAGTAGCTTTCCACTGTAGGGCCAATGGGTTTAGTTGAATTTGCATACCCGAGTTGTCGTCGGGCTAGGACCGGATTGTAGTTAATTCCTCCTTGTGTACCAATGAGGGGTACGTTGGCGAATTCTCCACAACTTTCAATGGTTTCTGTACCGCAGCGAGCCAAGGTATACCACTGAATATCATTATTAGTAAGAGACATAAGTCTTTGAGACCAACGTAAACCTTCCCGGTTTTCCGTGAAAATGGGAGACTTAGGTAAGTGTGAAACAATCCATTTAAACAACAGAGGTGCACAACATACAATAATTCCACCACCTTGGTGATTCCTATGATGGACAGAGAAATACATGTCACCAAGCAGAGTCGGAACGGGATTTCCATTCAAAAAGACCTTTATAGCATTGATATCAACAAAGTCGTCGATATTGGGAAACAGAACCAACCCATAGATGAGCAAGGCTAGTACAGCTTCAAAAGCTATCATGCTACCAGTCTCGATGAAATCAAAGGCTCTCTTTATTAGAAACTGTGAAGGCAAACCTGGAAGGTTTCCTTTGGTAGTCCAATTACTCTCTATTTCAGATTTCTTCAAGTGGGTACCTGTTGCAATGACTGGTGACTTAGGAATGGCTTCCAAACCATTGAAAGGTATTTTGTCAGACACAGGAATACCCAAAAGATTGGCATATTCTTCCAAGGTTGGTACCAACTGATAGTCTGGAAAGGTAAAACACCGGTAGACGGGATCATAAAACTGAACCAGAGTTTTGAGAAGTCCTTCATCAACATGAGTGTTCAAGATAGGCAAAAGCTTTCCATGGCTTTTCCTAAAATCAGAAGGATCTTGTACAAAAGACGCTAACTCCTTCAGTCTTTCCACATTAGGCTCTTTGAAACCGTATCTCTTGGTATGCCTTTTTACCCACTCCATAACCTAATCCTATAATGTTTGCAAAGAAAATTCTCTAATTGTTTGGAAAAAATCATGTTTTTTATGGAAAAAGATTTTTTTTTATTTTTTATGGATGTATGAATGCATGGATGCATGGATGCCACATATTCAAACATGGTAAAGCGAACATGGTAACGCAAACATGGTACTGTAAACATGGCAACACAAACATGGTAACACAAACATGGTACACACAGGTTCAAAGGTCCAGCGTCACGAGCATGAGGTCAGAGAACCAAATATGGGATAGTTCTAGTTAATCACCTGTACAACATGTTCTACTGATACGTCAGAGTCTACATTTTTCTTTCGGATATTACCGGCTTTCCACAATTAAACTCATGAGCCAGCAATATTCTCAAGAAAAACTCGTCTGAGTGTGGTTCTCCGCATGACAACTAATCCAAGTCTTCACCTGAATAGTTTCTGCACCACAACCTAATAAGGCCAGGATGGGTTGGGGTTCTACAGTCTCTCAGCTTCTACAGTTTAATGAAAGCAACAATGTCTTCGCAATTAACTCGCAAAACATATATTACAAACAAAGAACCTCCACTGAGCGGAAGGATTCTCACGTGCGCCTGCACATGACTATACCCTCCACCTAATTTCTTATGTGTACTTAATCCGGGTTAGGATTTGTCCATAATGTATCACTTGTAACGGAACCACAGATGTAACAGAACCAAAGAACCAAACAAGAACAAAATAAAAACAAAACAAATAGAAATAACCCTTTCTTTGGAAACAATAAAAAGATGGTCCCCAGTGAAGTCGCCATTTTTCGGTCGCGGGCGAAAAATCGTTTTGTGTTCCTCTTTTTTGTGGGATGAGACACCTGATGCCTTCTTTGGGCTCGAGTGCTCAAAAAAATGATTTTTTCTTTTGTACCGACCAAACTTTTTATTATTTCCAAAGGAGGAAAAGGAAAAAAGCTGCAATAACCTAAAAGTGGGGGAGAGATCTTGGGTAAGAGGGTTGGTTATACGAAGGGAAGGTATTAGCACCCAACGTATCTATAGTACTCTATAGGTTTCTTTGCTTTGTTTTTCATTCTTGTTATGGTGGAGGTTCTTGTGAAAAAGAGGTGGGACCTAAGGTGTTTGTTTGATTATGCTCGCAAAGATCATCGCGATCCTCTGCATACATATCCCCTAAAGGGAATCAGAGCATCTGTAGCTCGGGTCTACGGGTGCTAAGGTTTGAATGGTTTTTTTTTATTTTTGTTTTGCTCGCCAAGGATCGACCTTGTGCCTACGTATTCTCAAAGGGATGTTGAGAAAGTCAGAGCAATCGTAGTTCCCACTTATGCTAGTGGAAGCAAAGGAAAAGAGACATATGTCATCTCAATGTTCGATGTATCTAATCTATATCATCACATACATCTGTTTGTTTTTTGTTTGAAAATCTTTTCATTATAAGCCCTGGGCCATGCCACTTATGGCGCTTAGAATGATAAAGATGCTTTTTGTTGTTTAACCAGCCTTGTGGCAAAAACTTTCAATGAAGTCAGCCTTGTGACAAAAAGTTTTGATTAATCAGCCAGCCTCGTGGCAAAAGTTTCAATGAAGTCAGCCTTGTGACAAAAACTTTGATTAATCATCCAGTACGGTGGTAAAACAGTTTGATTGATTAGCCAGCCTTGTGGCAAAAAAGTTTGATTGATTGATTGATTGTTTGTGATGATATAGAAGAGATACTCCTAGCATAGAGATGAAAAATGTCTAATCTCCTAGGGTATTTGATTTGGATATTGGGGATGCTTATAAGAAGCCCGTGGGTCCTTGTACGAAGCCCAAGAGGAGGCTATCCGAGGGTCCTTGCATTGTAAGCCCAAGAGGAGGCTATGGGAGGGACAATCCAGGGTCCTTGCATTGTAAGCCCAAGAGGAGGCTATGGGAGGGTCACTCGTTTGTACAAAGCCCAAGGGGAGGCATGGTATAGTTGGTTTGAGCTCTTAGAGCGATTTCACCGGGAAACCATACTCTATGTCCTAACCTAAACTAGTGGAGATTCTTTGCACGAAGCCCAATAGGAGGCTATGGGGAACCTAGTGTTATACTAAGTTGAACAAGCACACATATCACACATATGAACAAACATGAACAAGTATGAACAAACATGAACAGGTATGAACAATTATGACAAAGTGTGTGTATATAATGGAGTTTATGAAGGAAATATACCTGTAAGCATGATCCATTTGTATACACGGGGGCTCGGGACTTATATTCGAGGAGAGGTCCCTTTGAATTTATTCAAAGCTATGTAAACAGGTATTTACAAGGGCTCGGGACTTATACCTACATGGAGGCCCATGGTATATTTTTGGGAAGATTTAAAGAAACCTTCATTTTTGGTTTGTTATTCAAAGTTAAAAAACAAACTGATCGAGATATGTACAAAAAGGCGTACAATGAAATACCTAATTTCATGTACTGGAGTGGGTATGTACAAAAGGGCTCGGGACTTATACCTACATGGAAGCCCATGGTATATTTGAAAAGTTTTGGATAATTTGAAGTTTTGTTGTTTTGAAAATGATTTGAAAATGATTTGAAAATATTTTTGTTTTGAAGAAATGTTTATTGTTTTGAAAAAACTGTACAAAAAGAAAAGAAATGGGACTTACACTCTCTAATATTCGAGAGGCCCCTGTTTTATTTTCATAAAACAGGGTGGATGGTTTAAAAAAGATGTGAGATTTGTTAAAAAAAACTGTTTGGAAGTAATTTGGAAAAAGTTTTCTGTACAAAGAAAAACTGTACAAAGAAAGAGGAAAGAAATGGGACTTACACTCTCTAATATTCGAGAGGCCCCACTGTTTTGAAAAACAATGGATGATTTGAAAGTGAATTGATTACTGTTGTGAAAACAGTTGATTGAGTTTTAGGCTTACCTCGAAGAATGAGAAAATTGGATTTCTGAGCTTGAGGTGTTACCTTGATCTTCAAATGATATGCTTGGAATAAATTATTTCATGATCATCCTCTGTAGCAAATGGAAGACAGAAAAATAGACAAAGCCAGAAGACGACAAAGAAACAGATCTCGAAACCTTAAATGAATTGTAATTATTCAAGTGATCTGCAATAGTAATCAAAAATCAGAACATGAAAATTCAAATGATTAATTACAAGAAGGTTATATGATGATATCAAATTCAAAAGAAAATAATCTAAGAGAAGATATTTTTTGTGTGTTTTTTTGAATGGAATTAAGTTAATTAATAAGATAATTAAACAAATAATTATTCAAATAATTAAACTTAACAAGAAAAATAATTCTTTTTATGTCACAAATTAGATTATACAAGTATAAACCTAAATATAAAAAGAAAATATTTTTTTTGAGTTTTTGATTGGTTGATATTAATTAATAGCAAATATTCACACAATTACTAATTAATTAACAAAATAAATTAATTATGAAGAAAAATAAAATATTTTCATGTCAAAAATTAATTAAATATTTTATCAACCTAAAAGTGAAATTAAAATGATTTTTGGATTTTTGAAAGTATTTTTAATTAATTATGCAAAGAAAAAACAAATTAATTAAGAAAATATTAATATATGATCCTGTGTGGTAAAGTTGATGTTCTATGGAGAGCTTGCGTGTTTCTGAACGTTGGATGAGAGTTTAAATGAGATCTGATGGCTGATGGTTGAGAGAGCATCATAGGCGCGTGGACTGAGAAACACCAGAATGGTCAGAATTTCAAATCCAAACGCGCGCAAGGCCTCCAATGAGGAGCTGCCACCTCTTCATCTTCTTCCTCTCTCCGTAGCTAGAACCCTGCAAGTGTAGCTAAAACATTTAGCTACGGATTTTATCCGTAGCCATAGCCCCTGCACATAGCAAAACGTGACACAAGCAATGGAAATTGATTATGAAGACATGGTTGAGCTCGTATGGATCTCACGAACCCAATGGAACCATTAATTTCCTGAAATTTCGCCTAAAACGAAGACCCCTCTTTTGAGCTTCAAGAACCCTAAAATGGCATATCTTGCAAACAACCATTAAAATCCAATTAAAACTCCAGAAATGATCAGAGCATATAGACAACAATAATATGTAATCAAATTAAGTTTAAAGTGCGTGCAAGTATGAATTAGAACTTGGTTTTGTTCTTGACAAACCGTGTGCTATGGGGCTCGATTTTGGGCCCTTCAAGGCTTGGGATTGATTGGAATAGCTTCAGGAACGTTCAAGGATCATGTTGATGCTTTTAAACCTGCTTGAAACCTCTTGAATCATTCTACAGACCTCCACCTGTTTTGGCTCCAAACTGAAAACGGCCATGGTGTTTCTCTACATCCAGAAACGTTCCAGATGTTTGGATCACTTCTAATTGATGTATGGAAGATGTTTGAAGTGATAGTTTGGTAAATACACGAGTAAATCGAGAATTGGAGGTTTAAGGCTCAATTTGTGCACTCATGGAGTTTTTGTGATGAAACTGACTTTTGGATAGTTTTGTGATGGTTTAATGGTTCAAACAACTTCAAAATAATGTTTAGAATATGTTTGGATGACACCAATAGTTAGAACTCTCAAGATTTAAAAGTTGAAGTTCTAACTTCTTTGAAAAATGGAAAGAACTTGCAAATAGGTAAGAAGTGAGAAAGCAAGCTTTTCAATGCTTTGGTGTGCTCTTGGATGTGATTTCCTTCTCTTATTTATAGGCAAGGAGTACTGAATTGAAGGGCAAGCAAGTGGAAAAGTTATGATTGAATTTTGTGGAAAAAGATGGCATGGAATATTTTTTCAATGATTACAAAGCTTAACCATGGTTAAGGAACTCAAGTGCCATAATATTCTCTCCAATCTGATCTTTTATGATAGGAATCTGACTTGCATAATTTCATTTGATCATTTCTTGCATTATTGGTCACATAGTGTAAGAACTTTGTGAGAAAATGGTGAAAATTCAAGCATAAGGACCTCTAATGACAAAATTCAAAACCATAGCTATGCTCCATGTTTTTTCATGCTCTTGATCATTTTGGAAAGCTCATGTTACACAATTCAAAAGCCTAGTTGAAAGTTTCTTCAAGACCTTTAAGGAAATGGGTGAAAAAGATCCATGAACTTTGAGAAAAATGAAGTTTTAAGTGAAGTTTTCAAAAAGTACCAACTTTGAAGCACCATATCTCTTAAATGATTGATCTTATGGAAAAAATTTATATGTGTCAAAGTTGTTTATTGGATCAAAATCTACAACTTTCATGTTGGAAGTTTTTTTCAGTTTGTAGGTGAAATTTTGAGTTATTCCCCTCCAAAGTTTGGAAAAAACCATGAAAAACACTTAGAAATTTTTCTAAGTATGGAAAGTCAAACTTTTGACTTTTTGATTCTTGATTAATTTTCTTGATTTTTCTTGATCAAATGACTTCATACTTCATATATTGATGATTTGCAACCTCAAAAGTCATGGTTGACCAAAATTCCCCAAAAGTCAATGGTGATATTGTACAGTTGACTTTTTCAGACGAATCGCGTTTCTGGAGATTTCAAATGAAACAGGCTATCCTCACCATATGAATGGTATGAATGGATCATATTGGAGCATTAGAGGATATTGAGCCATGGTTTGAGTTGTGACATCTTGTCCTGATTACAAAGTCAGTTATTCAGTGAATTAGGTCAAAAACCCTAATTGTCGACCTGATGAAATTGATGACTGTAGGTCTTGAATTGAGATACAATTTCCATTGCATGTTGTCATAGGGATTATTTGAGGATGATTGAGGTCTTTGATTGACTCTCTGGGGATTTTTAGGGTTTCCCAAATGTGATCCCTGATTTCAGTCCCTGATAGTTCAAAACCCTAATCTGAGGACTTGTTTGATCAATCTCTGTGTAGGAGATGTTATGAGTCAATGGATTAGGTCAAAATGATGTACTTGAGGTCTTGATATCATGTCCCAAGCCATTAGGGCAAATTCTGAGCAAAAGTCAGGAGTGTGCTGTCTTCAGTCCAAACCCTAATTCAGTCGATTCAAAGCTGTTGAGCTTGTTGAAATGAATCTCTAAGGACAAAATGTTGATTATTGATGAAGATGATTCATTTGAGATGAAGGGAGAACAAAACCCTAATTGATTGTTACTTGTACTGATGAGTGATTTTCAGATTAAACCCTGCTGAGCACAAGTAGCAAACACAAGCTATGCAATTTGTTAGAGATGCAAATGATGCATATGCAATGATATGAGGTGGTATCTTAGGTCAAAATTTGGGGTATGACAACCGCTGCTTGCTTCATGATTCTTGCTAATCCTTACGCCACTATCGCAAATAAAAAAGGTGATAACGGATCACCCTGCCGCAAACCCCTTGACACCTCGAAATATTTAGTAGGGCTACCGTTAGCTAAGACAAATATACTACTTGAGAAAACACCAGCTTCCATCCACCTTAACCACCTTGGCCCGAAACCAACTTTTCGTAACATGCTACGTAACTAATTCCAATCTACACAGTCATATGCTTGCGAGAAATCAACTTTAAACATCAAGATATCCTTCCTATTTCTGTTAGCGTAATCAATGATTTCTTTCGTCACAAGAATGCCATCCATGATTTGTCTTCCCAGTATAAATTTTGTTTGATTGCAAGAGATAATCTTCCCTATAACTCTTCTCAGTCTCGCAGCCAGAATCAAGGAAATTACCTTATAAAAGCACATAATAAGACAAATTGGTCTGAATTCTTCAATCTTTTGGGGATTGTCAACCTTCGATATAAGAGAAATGAATGACACAGTCATAACTTTTGGAAATTTGGCAAGACGATGAAATTCCTGAATGAACTCTAAAAAGTCTTCTCCAACGATATTCCAACAATTCTTGATGAACATGAGGTTGAATCTGTCAGGACCCGGGCTTTTATCTCCTTTACACTCGAATATCACCTCCTTGATTTTTTCTCTAGAGAATTGATCCTCTAAACTCTCCCTATCCTCCAGTGATAAAAATTTGAATCCCAAATTATTCAAGTTTGGTCTTCCTCCCCCTACTGCACGAAACCTGTTATAAAAGTTCCCTTAATTCCTCCTTAATTTGACTGACTTCCTCCACAACTCCGTATCTGGTTCGTAACAAAACCACAACATTCCTATGATTTCTTGCTTTTAAAGAGGTATGAAATATTTAGTATTAAGATCTCCTTCTTGAATCCACTTTTGTCTTGACTTCTGTTTAACCATGCTTTCCTTAAGGTCTAAATTTCTCTTTAATCTTAAAGTACTTCTTTCCTCGCACCTAAAACGAGTCCCAGGCAGATTTCACAAAGCTTAGAAAATCTTTATGCTTAAACCATGCGTTAAACACTTTAAACAGTTTGAGCCCCTAGTCTAAATTGCTTGACTTGATCCAAACAGGCCTATGGTCAGAAATATCTCTACTCCCAGAAATTTGAGCAACAATCTTCCACTTTTGAATAATTCCTTCTGATATCAAGAATCTATCCAAACGTCTGCTAGTTGAACCACCTAAATTTATCCAAGTATGAATGCACCCCATCACCGGAACATCAACAAGCTCCATGAAATCAATGAAAGAGCTGAAATCTTCTTTTTCACCCCTCCTAACCCCAACATTCCTACCTCTCCACCTCAGAAAAATAATTAACTTTTTTATCCATTATTATTTTAATAATTGATTTTTATAAAAAAATTATGAGGATCGTGTTATTTTTATAAAATTTTCATATTATTTATATATTTAGTCTTAAAAAATGTCAATTCTAAAAAAGTCAACAAAAAATATCCTGCTATCTGCTATCCCGCCATCCCATTTTTGGAGTCGACCGCTCCGATATCCAGAATTAATAACTCTGACTTGAACTAAATAATAGACATGAATTAAAATGCTTTATCAATGTTAGATTTTATTTCTTCATTGACAAAATATTAGTCTATTTTGAGGAACACTTTAAGACCTAGCCGGTGAATATGCGCCACTTTATGTTTTTACAAATACCGAGTTCCAACAATTATTTATCTATAAGTTTTACATGCATCTCACTTTCACTTTGTAGACATGAATTTATGAAAATGATGAATGTCATGTGTCTATTTTAAGTGATACCTATTTGGCCATATAAAATATACTCGGTGAGATAATGATCCATTTCCTTTGAGCCTCAAATTAAAACTTTGTTGTTGTTTTAAAATGATATAACCCTCCGCCATTAAAATAAAAACAAAGTTCTTACTCTTTTATATTTGAATAGATAACATTTGTTTAATTAGGACTTTAATTTAGGTATGAGAGAATAGACAATATAAAAAGGACAATTAATTGCCAAAATCAAGTTGGTTCAAATTGGTGATGAAAAAAAAAAAAGAAAAAAAGAAATGATTTTGAAATTAAACTTGACAACACCATTAAAAATCGTAAAAGAAGCAAAAGAAAAAAAAGTTGTCTAGCACATCAAAAGAAAAAGAATCACCAATATAAGTTGTGAATTGGAAAAGGAGGGAGTGTGTATAGTGTATATAGAAATACATGTTCTCATGTTCTAAAGGCTTTAAATCCAAAGAAAAAGAAATATTTTTTAGTAGAGTGACTATATTACAACCCTGATAAACCCATTAATGATCTATTACTAATTGCATATTTTATGACACTATTTAGACATATTTCAAAACTCCTTTGCAACACTTGTATTGCTTGGTGTACTTGTATATTTTTAAAAGGGCCACAAGATGCGGCGTAGGAGGTTCTCTAAGGATATGCGATGCAATATATCACCCTTGTTAGCTTTTGAGTTACCTATTTATTAGAACACCCTCTTATTATATGTAATGATCACCTTTTTATCGAAATACTCGTCCATTTATAGAAATGAGGGAGGTGACATGTCTATGTTCATAACAATGCAGGAATGAAGTCAAAAGGGGGAAGCCATATTCTTCAGTATAATAGGGGGGAAATAACTACCCATTCTCTATGCTCCTAAGAAGGGAAGTTGATGTTACTACTTTCTTGGAGCCTAAGATCCAAACCCAGGAGATTCTTATAAATACCTCAACCCTAAGCTTCTTACCATTTCTGTGTGAGCTTTCTCTAGCACCACAACAACCCTAATAAACATCTAACAACTATACACTATAAGGTTGTCACATACTGTACCTTTTGCAAGTACACTTGGATTGAGTGAAAATCATTTACTTGAACATTAAGTAGTTGAGAGGATTGTGATTCCATTTAATTAATAGTTAAATTTTAAAAATTGAAATTACACCTTCACGAATAAGAAATAAATTCATATTCATTAACTATGTTTAAATTTCCATAATATGATAGGTCGGTTACTAACTTGTTTTTGCAAGAAATTAACTATGTTTAAAAAAGCCAAAAGTTGTGATTTTACATATTTTGTTTGGTAAGTTTCCATTAAGTTTATAGTATAATCTATGAGTCTTTTCCTAAACTCTTTGTAGGAAATTAAGTAATAATTTATCAAGGTAACTCTCTATCCAATACAATAAATGATCTTGTGAGAAGTAAACGAGTATATAGTTAATTTCTTTATCTATTTTTCATAATTTCTTGTACATTAGATCATGAGCATGAGGGATGACAGAAGACATTAGTAGGAGAAGATCTTTTTCTAGTAAACAAAGGGTTTGAAGGATTCCTAGCAAAGAAGATCGTGAGGCGGAAAAGGTAACTCACGAGGCAAGCTAATCATAAAAAAAAACTCCAGTAATTCTGCATGAGAAAACTCGTGAGGTGAGCTAGGAAGCTCGCCTAACAATTCATGGTGGTTTAACGAATCGGCGACTCACATGAATAAGCTAATAAATACTTAAGGGTAAGGGAAGCTTGGCTCACGAATGAAGCATGGATTTTGTTAGGCGAAATATCACTTATGGATATTCTATAGTTAACATCCTAGGTTAATATTTTTTTTAAAAAAAATATAACAAATGTTGGAATAAATAAAGCTAAGAGACAAGGATGGTAAGCTTAGGATCAAAGGTGAGCTTGTCAATCTTGAAGATTAAAGCTATTGGCACAACTCCATATTATCTTCATATTTGTATAAAGCTACCAACACTATGAGTAGTTTAGTTTTTGTATGTGTGTTAGTATTAATCGTAGTTGATTATGCTTTTACTATAGAAACTAGTAATAAATCCGTGCATACGCACGGGTTCTGTTCGGTTACACGCATTTGTATATATTATTTTGAATAAAATGTTAAAAAAGAAAAAAATATTTAGATAAATAATTGATTATTTCCTATATAAAAATATTTAGATCAATGATAAATTTTTCCCGAATACTATTTTTGGATAAAAAATATTTGATCATAAATACCATTTCTCGTATATAAAAATATTTAGATCAATAATAGATTTTTTTCCGTATACAGACTTCATTTTTGTTTAGGTATCATTTACAAAAATATTTGGATGAATAGTAAATTTCGTATATAAAAATAATTAGATCAATAGTAGATTTTTTCCGGTATACCATTTTTAAATAAAAAAAATTTGGATCATAAATACTATTTTTCGTAAATAATAGATTTTTTTTCCGTATACAAATATTATTTTTGTTTAGGTATCATTTACAAAAATATTTGAATCAATATTAAATTTCCGTATATAAAAATGTTTAGATCAATAGTAGTTTTTTTTGGCCTATGCCATTTTTGAATAAAAAATATATGGATCATAAATACCATTTTTCGTATATAAAAATATTTAGATCAATAATAGATTTTTTTCCCGTATACATACTTCATTTTTGTTTAGGTATCATTTACAAAAATATTTGGATCAATAGTAAATTTCATATATACAAATATTTAGATCAATAGTAGATTTTTTGCCATATACCATTTTTGAATAAAAAGTATTTAGATCATAAATACCGTTTTTCATAAATAATAGATTTTTTTTCCGTATACAAATATTATTTTTATTTAAGTATCATTTACAAATATATTTGGATCAATATTAAATTTTCTTATATAAAAATATTTAGATCAATAATAGGTTTTTTTCTTGTATATTATTTTTAGATAAAAAATATTTGATCATAAATACCATTTCTTGTATATAAAAATATTTAGACCAATAATAGATTTTTTGTTTAGGTATTATTCACAAAAATATTTGGATCAATAGTAAATTTTGTGTAAAAAAATATTTAGATCAATAGTAGATTTTTTTCCCCGTATACCATTTTTGAATAAAAATATTTGGATCATAAATATCATTTTTCGTAAATAATAGACTTTTTTCCGTATACAAATATTTTTTTTGTTTAGGTATCATCTACAAAAATATTTGGATCAATATTAAACTTTTGTATATAAAAATATTTAGATCAATAATAAATTTTTGGCTAAATTACAGTTTTAGTCCCCCTGTTTTGGTATTTTCACGATTTTGGTCCCCCTATTTTCTTTTTAAACAGTTTTAGTCGTCCCCATCCCAATTTTGTTCATAAACAGTGCATGATCTTTACATGAACAGTACATGACCGTACATGAACAGTATATGACCGTACATGAACAGTTGGTTCAAAATTGGGATGGGGGACCAAAATTGTTTAAAAAGAAAATAGGGGGACCAAAATCGTGAAAATACCAAAACAGGGGGACCAAAACTGTAATTTAGCCTAAATTTTTTTGGCCTATGTCATTTTTGAATAAAAAATATTTGGATCATAAATAATATTTTCGTATATAAAAATATTTAGATCAATAATAAAAAAATTTCCCGTATACAGACTTCATTTTTGTTTAGGTATCATTTACAAAAATATTTAGATCAACAGTAAATATCATATAAAAAAATATTTAGATCAATAGTATATTTTTTCCCGTATACCATTTTTGAATAAAAAAATATTCGGATCATAAATACCATTTTTCGTAAATAATAGTTTTTTTCCGTATATAAATATTATTTATATTTAGGTATCATTTACAAAAATATTTGGATCAATATTAAATTTTCGTATATAAAAATATTTAGATCAATAATAAAATTTTTGAATAAATTTTTTCATGTATACTATTTTTGATTAAAAAATATTTCGATCATAAATACCATTTTTCATATATAAAAATATATATCAATAATAAATTTTTTTTTGGAAGAAAGAAGTGAAAAAATGATGAAAGAAAAAAAAATAGAGAATGGAGAGAAATTTGGTAAGTTTGATAAAATATGGATGTTGTATTATTTTAATAATAAAATTAAGAACTTTATTGTGCAAAGACCAAATAATTTCAATTTTATTGTGGTGGCAAAAAATTAAATAAAGATATTGTAGACTTTTCCATAACCAATAATTTTCTTATTGAAAATTTAAAATTTGTTTGATGGTAATCTATACAATCAGTTTATCAACCACATCTCTTGCCGTAGAACCTCTACTTATCTCTCAACCTGATAATCTATCTATATCATAAATATCACTATTATTTTTACCACATTAGAATAAGATCACAATACCCCCATTATAATTATTCACTACTAGAAATACTCAAATTTCCTGCGGATTTACCTGCGGATTTTAGCTAAATTTTCGCAGGAAACACGTTACCTGCGGATTTTCCTGCGGTTATACGTCCCCAGCTAAAACCTTCGTGGGTAATAATTTCGGCAGGAAATTCCGCAGGTAAATCCGCAGCTAAGTCCGCAGGAAACCTTCCGCAGCTAAATCCGCAGGAAAAATCCGCAGATAAATCCGCAGGTAAATAGCTAGATACAGTAAATATACAAAACAGAATATAAACTTTCTTGTACTACAAAAAAACACATACTTTGCACCATTGTCCAACACTGAGGTTAAATGAATAAAGTTTGATTAACTAAGTTATCTATCAGTCATTGAATAAATATGTATTCATTGTCTAATATATCATTTGATGCTACATGGAAAATTTGAATTTGAATTCCTACTTAAGATAAAAACTCAGCATCTATACTTACATCTACAAGACGGGCTTTGCTAGCTTTGTCCTTCTCTTTCTCTAGAGCATGAAGCTCCACTTCTAGTTGTATTCTCTTCCTTTCAAGATTGTCAATTTCTTCTGGCTGACTATCAAGTTGAACTCTCACATTTGCACATGCCTCGTCGACTAAATCAATTGCCTTGTCAGGAAGATGATGCCCTTAACAAATACAAAACACAAACAAACGTATACCATGTTAGCAAAGCCACAACCAAAATCATGCCCATCCAATACATAAGTAATCAAATATTAATAGAGTGCAAGAGCATACCAGTTGAGCTGCAACAACAAATTCTAACACCATGATGGCCCTCATATCTCTCTTTCAATCCACAAAGTATACTAATAGTACCGGGCACACTAGGTTCAGCCACTTAAACCTGCGCAATGTTATATCACTTAATAAATAATTGAAGTTGAAGGAAAGAACAAACACCATAAATGTAACATTCGGGTGCCGAAGAGACCTGTGGTTAATAATCTCTCTTGCCACATTCTCATCAATCTGAAATCACAGAAGCAAAAAAAAAAATACTTATAATCCCAGATGTCAAAATAGCTTAATTCAAAATCCCGGACACACCTATTTCAGAGGTGTCGGTGCTACATAGCTTAATTCTGAAATTAATAAAAGCAACATAAATTTGTCACCTCGATACGCCAAATAAGAATTGTTCTGCATTTGATTTGTATTGACCCCAAATTCCTGAAGACTCTACTTTTCCAGCTAAAACAAGCTGCATAAATATATATGTTCCAATATATTAGAATATTTAAATAGCAATATTGATGTGTTATATGGAATGATATTATATACCTTTGCAATAAGAACTTGTGCACCAACATACTTGTCATCCCAACTAAACATTGATCACACACCGCCATTGTCACCAGAATTTCCAATGTAATCAAGGTATTTTTTCATTTTTGTGGCACGGTGAAGCCATGCTGCTGCCCAAAGTAATTCATCCTGTTTGTACAAAATTATATTCCAAAATCTCAATATGTGCCCTAGTTTCTTTTTTTTTTTAAATAAATAATATTGTACTAATTATCAGATATTTTGTAATAAATATAATTTTAAATGATTACCTTATATCCACTGCTGGAATATATTTTTGCAGCCGGTGGTATACTATCATGGTATATGCCTTGATGACTGTTTGCAAAATCAAACAGCTGAAATAAAAATAGTAGTTAGAAATATTCACCAAACATTCATGATCTGAAAAGCAATGGAAGCAGAAGCGAAAGCAGCAGCTGTTTCAGCAGCAAGATCAAAACCAGGATGTTGTTCATCAATCTTATAAGAAGTCCTTGGTGTTCCCATATCCTCAGGTCTTTCCCAACATTCATGATCTGAATCAGGATCAACATTTTCTCCATACAACACATTTGGTTCTGGATGTGCTTCTATCAAATAGTTTGTTCCCCATTTTATGGCATATAATGCACTATCAAGCTCATTCTTACTTTCAAGTTTGTCCTTGAACTCTATTACACTCCATGATAACATTGTTATAGTATATGCCATTGGAAATCCGAGTTTCAAGTTGTCTCCGGCATCATAATATCCTCCCATTAGGTCCATCTGCATATATATATACACATATAACATGTACACTTAAAAATCATATCCATGAATTTGACACCGAAATGAAACATGTACACCGAAGATGAAGAAGACGACAACGCTAGGCTCCGGCGAGATTGCGGCAACAAAATTCAGATTCACCCAATGAAAAGGTCTTCATACACAAAAGGTCTTCATACACAAAATTCAGCTTGACCCAATGAACTCATACACAAAATTAATCAACACAAATGTTCTAGAGCCTTCTATATTAGCCACTGTTAGTTAGGCAAGCTAGGCATAACCAACTATTAGTAGCTAAGTTTCAGTTAATTGCCGTTACAGTCGGTTAATCAGAACTATTAGCATCGAAAAGAACAAGTAGCTAAATAGGTTTTGTTGTCAATTGTTAAGTGCAGATTTCAGAACCTTTCAGTTTCATTCTGACTTGGTTTGCTGCTGTTCCTTTCTTGATGGTTTGGCCCATAATTTTTCTTAGCCACTCCTTGTCTCTAATTATTGAACTATCTTTCATTTGGTCTACCATCCTCAGTCATACTTCTATAGGTCTTCACGAAACAGGTAATTTCATAACTGATGAATTCAATTTGTAGGCCCATCAAATTTGGAATCCATTGAGTTTTTTTCTTTCTCTCAGTATCAAAGGTGCAGCAGGGACCATATATACATGTTTCTTAAAATAGTGTCTGTCACTGTCTTTGTATAGATAGAGATTGGTTAAACTTTTTTGAAAAAAACATGAGATGAGTGATTGAAGTCAAGAATGTATGCATACAAATATATACATCACTTTTCTTCCTTTGATCATTTACATGTTTCTTTGAAAATTGAAATAGTCCTCAAAACACACTTTAAACAAACAGTTATGGACACACCACTGACTATATAGGTTTGAAAATCAGTTCAGTTCAATAAAGGCCACACAAAAAACTCATTCATATATATATTTCCTTGATTAAAGTTGTTGTACGGACACAAGTCCCTGACATACTTTTAATATACACACTAGTGAGTCCTTTACAGCCTCTCACCTTCAAATCAACCAAATGAATGCAAGAAACCAACATGGAAATGAATAACCAACATGAATAAGACCTTACGTGTTAATTGCGACTGAAAAACCTTCTTTCTACAAGCAATCAAAGCAAAAGGTGGTGATTTCCTTGAAGCTCCTGTTTCGGGTAGCAAGAAGCCTGCAGAAGATGGACCTATAACTGTCAGGTCATTTAAAATTGCAGATGGAAATGATAGAATGAGTAGAGGTTATCGTTTAAATAGAGCAGAATCATTTCCAATGAACACGACAACTAAGTTGACCCAAAGTTGCAAGCAATCCTTTCTCCCTTTCAACCACATCACAGTTTATGAGTGCCAATTCTTCAAGACCATTACTCACTGCCATACCAAGAGCCTTAAGCCCTTCACCAGTTACAAGACAACAACTTTGAAGCCTAAGACTAAAATCATTTCAACAAACACCTTGTTTACAAAAATCACATAAGTTTATATTCAACCTAACTTAAAATAATTTAATTTCAGAAATGAATAGGAACAAATTTACCACATCAGAAAAACAGGAACAAAACCCTAGCTATGGAAACTGAAACTCTTGTAACATTCATGATTTCAATTGATTTTTAGCTTAAGCCATAACTTGATAGCACTGGTATTTCTTATTAAAGTGTGAAGATGCGGTGATGGGACTCCGAGGAACGAAATGTATATAATGTCAAGAGAATACCTGAGTTGAAGTGTGAATATGAAGAAGACCACAACGCTAGGCTCCGGCGAGATTGCGGCAACAGAACACCGGTGAAGATGCGGTGATGGCAACAGAGCACGGTTGAACACAAGAGAAGAACGAAGTGATTTTTAGGTGTTTGAAGTTGAGTAGCTACAACGTGAGAGTGAGTGAGTGGTGGTTTCTTAGGTCTTTGAATATTGTTTAAACGTGAGAGTGAGTAATTTGTTGAACAAATCATTGTAACTACCAAAAATGTACACCGCAGTGTAGTGGCTTAGTGGTTCACATAGTGCAGTTGATTGCTTTAAAACGTGGGTTCGATTCCCATCAAAATAAACTTTTTACAACTTTATTTTTTAAAATATAAATTCCCATCAAATTAAATTTTTACAATTTTATTTTTTTAAAACTTTCATACCTATTATTTTTTGAGCTTAAAGGTACTGCACTGTCAGTGTAAATTTCTTTGAGGTCAATACATTACAACACTAAAAAATAAATACTTTATATTTAATTAAAATAAAAAGTCAAATTTTTATAATTTAACGGTTTGGATTTCACTGGCAGTGTAAAACTGCTTTACACTGTCGGTGTATTTTTATTAAATCCTTATTTTTTTATAAAACTATCCTATTATTAAAATATAATAAGTTGAAAAATTATATATATATATATATATATATATATATATATATATATATATATATATATATATAATTCAAAATCTGCATACCATTTATTTATTTTATTAAAAATTAAGATTAAAATAAAAAATAAAAATTAACCAAAATACATTATAAAAATAATTAATAAGATTAAAAAAAGTAAAATTAAACTAAATAAAAAAACCACTATAAATAAAATTAATAAAATAGAAAAAATAATGATTAATTTTTTTAAATATTGAAATATGTCAAAATCGCAGGTAAAACCGCAGGAAATTTTCCTGCGGAATTACCCGCGGATTTTGTGAGTTAATATTTCCTGCGAAATTACCTGCGGATTTTATATTATGGATAAATATTTGGTTTAAAATATACATTCCGCAGTAAAATCCGCAGGAATTCCTGCGGAATTTGCTGCTAAACATAAATCCGCAGTAAATTTATTTATTTTAATAAAGTCCCAGGAAAATCCGCAGGTATACCTGCGGAATATTTTCCGCAGGAAATTCCGCAGGTAATACGTGTATTTCTAGTAGTGATTCTACTATATTTTCTTATTCCTTTATAAAGATCCTAAATTGGTCTCATTCCAAAACTCATGGTGGAGGAAGAAATTACACTAAAGTAAGGAGACACCTAATGGATTCTAATTGGGTATAGAATTCAGGCCTGCTTAGGTGTAATTCAACAATACTTCAAACGTCAAATTGAGGAATGTTATTGATGGAATATAAATTATATCTTGATAAGTACATGATATATGGGGAGTGGGATATGTCATCTTTTGCATGCCGTTAAACTAACACCACTCACTCCATTTTTGTGGTGGGGTTTCTTTTCTAAAACAATGATCAAATTGTCTCTTTCAATCACATTATCTTCCATTTTACAAGATGATTATTTTTCCATCAACAAAATTTATTGTGATATCCTACCGTATCTTTAAAAAGTGAGGCTATATGTTACAACAATATTAATATTTTTTGGGAATATGTATGTCGACTATTTTGATGTAATTAAAAAAATGCATGTTTTTGCCAAGTTCATAAATCATAATGAATTGCATAATAGGTCTAGCGCATAGCTTTGGTCTTTGTTAAGAATTAACGATTGATTCTCGAGCGTTTCAAAAATTCAAATCTAAATGGCTTAAAAAAAAGAGATATTAACTCTGGTTTTTAGCGGCGGGTAATAATTTACCTATAAGTTGGATTCCGCCATCAGTTAATCACTTGAAATGTAATGTTGATGCAGGTTTCAATAATGTGTGTGGTACAACAAATAGAGGGTGGTGCTTTAGAGACCACTTTGGAAGGTTTATATCGGCAGGGGTGTCCTGGGATTGTGGGTCTTCTCTCCGTTGTCGAAGTTGAAGCAACCGCTTTAAAGGAAGCAATCGAAAATGCTATTTTTCTTCAGTTATCCCACGTCATTTTTGAAACTGATTGTCAGAATATCACTAAGGCTATGTATGCTTCTCATGTTGGTTCCTCAGAATTTAGCGTTATTATTAAATCTATTCAGCATTTGTTAGTTTTATTTCCGAACTTTGAGGTAAAGTTCATCAAACGCCAAACGAATTCGGTCGCCCATACGTTAGCTAAGGCGGCCAATTCTTGGTCTCGGCATAGCTTTTTCAGATATGTACCTCCTTGTATTGAACGTTATTTGATTAATGATATCAGTTAAGTTTGTTCTTGTCAAAAAAAAAAGTAGAAGAAATACAATTTTATTTTTGAAGGTTGGCGAGGGTTGAATTGGAGGGGAGTCTGAGATTAGACAAGAAGTTTTTATCTATTCTTTTTATATTTTCAAAGAGTCAAATGCTAATAGACAGAGCTTTGATGGAGTAGTCATTCACACTCATTTTGACGAGGACAATCTTGCTTAAACAACTCATTTTACTCTTCCGGAGTTAAATGGTGTTGTGCCCCACTGTGAGGGTGATAAGATCTTAGTCCTGGTGGTTTTTCTTTCTCTTTTTTTAGAAGATTCTGGATTTGTTTGGGGAAGATTTAGGAATTATGTTTGAGCTATTTCATCGCTTTGCTTCGGTACCTCATAGCTTTGCATCTTATTTTGTAACTTTTGAAGGTGTTTTCATGTTGGCTGCATTAATGGTAAAACATACCTGGTTGATATTGTATTATACAGGTTGCATATGTGTGAAGCTAATACAGGTTTTATAGTGAATGTCATGATCGATATCATGACATCCGTGTGTGACAGCAGGAGCTGTTATTATTTATTAAATGTGTTTTTTGATTTATCTCAATTATCAGTTTAGGAAACCTTTTATTGAGTGCTGAATATTTCGTCAAGAAGATCCTGCTGACAGCACATTGTGTAACAGACAGATGGCGTGTGAATTAGGTTAACTTGGTTAACCCTAATGTGTTTCTTAAAAAGCCCAAGGCCCAAGACTGCATATAAAAGGACTGCAATCCTATTTTGGAACGCAGACAGAAGATTTTGTATTGTGAAGAACTGTTATTCTGTAACTGTCTCGTGTGATCCAAGCAATTGTTCTTGATGATTGCGTTGGAATAGTTTGTGTTTGTGTAATGTCACTCTAAGCTTTTAAGCACGAGTGCGTGTCTCTTGATTGAAGCTTTTAAGCAGATCAAGGTGTGTTTTTGAAGAGTGTCTTCTATCTTTAATTGTTATTTGTTTATGTGTAATTACTGCTGTGATTAAGGGGGAGTGGAATGGAGATATTCCATATCTAGGGAGAACCTAGGTAGAAGGGTCATTTGATAGTGATTAAGTGAGAAGTTGTAAACGGGGGAGTTTAGCTTTGAATTGATACTACTAATAGTGGACTTCATCCCTGGCTTGGTAGCCCCCAGAGTAGGTTGTTTGAACCGAACTGGGTAAACAATTATGTGTGTTCTTTATTGTTTTTATGTTGTTCTGTTATTACTGTTTGTGCTGCGTAATTGCGGATGTCATAAAATCCAGTTTGACATCGAGCGTGTATTACTAGAATTTTCAACTTTGATCCCTAAGGTGAAATCCCTTGGGTAACTAAGATATTGTAGACCTACTTCTTTGGTTAATGTGTTGGCTATTTGACTTATGAGTGTGATGGATAAATGTATTTATCCAAATCAATAGGCTTTTCTTAAAGGTAGATTGTTGGTGGATGGTGAGGTGGTTGTAAATGAGGTGATAGGCTTGGCTCAGAAATCTAGAAAGTGTTACATCAATTCAATGTTGATTTTGAGAAAATGTTTGATCAGTTAGTTGAGAGTTTTTGAATTACATGCTTGTCAGGTTCGAGTTTAATAAAAAGTGGAGGTATTTAGTAAGAGCTTGTATGTTTGTAGGGAACCTGATGTGTTGGTTAATAGATGTCTGTTAGCTTGGAAATTCTGACTGGAGAAAAGTCAATGAAGAATGTTGATAGAAAGGTTGAAAAATACTATGTGTCAAGAAGTCTCGACCGAAATGGCTTTGACTGACCAATCACGTCAACCATAAGCGTTCAACGATACTTGGTGAGTATGGTTTGGAAGAATCTCAAGAACAGATCCACAAGATTAAGATCAACCTCTCCTCAAATCATATCCAAAATCTCGAAAAAGGGTTTTCGACAGGATAGTTGGAGTCGACAAGATCATTAGTTATCTCGGACTTAGCATATTTTCTATGTCCAATAGTCACTTAAGTGAAGATATGTTCGACAAGTGCTATGGAGCTAAATCAGATATTCTTGAAGGTAGTTGAGGAGGTTCAAGGAAGTTAACAAAATAGTTTCCAGCATGATTTTATGGTATTTGAGTAGTTATATCCTTAAAGACGCGTGGAAGCAAGATAGAGTGTGAAGGTCTAAGTAATAAGATACATGTCGGGTCTTTAGGGTTTAACCGTTGTCAACGGTTATCCTTGTAATAGTATATAATGCAGGCTCCTGCATTGTAGTCGGGGTCGCAAATTTTCACCAACTCTATAGAACTAAAGTAACAAAGTCATCGAGTGAAATCGTTTGTGAGATATGTGAGTCCGCGTCCACCCCTTTAAACTTTTAGCAAACATTTTAGATTCAAAGCATTTATATTAATGTCAATTACTTCATTTACTTTGTGTCTTGTTTATCTTTTCCCAAAGTTTATGTCTTTTTCCATAAAGGAGCTCCTGCTAAGGACGTAATCTTGGGAATACCGGGTTCGATTCCTAGGTGGAAACAATGCTTGGCCAGTGCCCATACCTCTCAGAAAAAGCTCAGGATTACTAGGGCCCCTTTCCCCTGGGAACCAGAGTGCGAAAGCCAGAAAAAAAAAGTTTATGTCCTTTTCCAGTTATTTATTGTTCAAGCATTATAAACCCAACCAAACACATTTTTCTCACGAATCCCTTTTTTGCCCAATATGTCTCAGAGATTTTCTGAGTTAATATCTTAAGTGAACTAAACTCGTGATTGTTTACTAAAAACACCTGCGAACAAATTGGCACGCCTATTAGGACCCTTTTGTGCAAAATTTTAAGTTTCAGTAAGAAACGTTTACTTATACCATTTATTTCGTGTCTTTGAATAAGAAAATGTTTCCAATGTCTGGATTTCTAAGCGTCTAAGAAGTGGTAGAACTCTCGCTGAAATAGGTTGTCCAAAAGAACACGTCCCTTCCTAAAAATAATGGTCCAGATACATAACAACTAGTTGAATCGACGCAAGTTCATATAGGAATTTCAACGTATGTTGGGGAAAATCCTACTATTATTAGTCAAGTGTCGACCGTGGTTGCATCTCCAGGAGTAGAAGTGCTGCCACCCCAAGTTTATAGTGTTCTAACAACCCCCGAGGTTACACAACATCAAGGAGATCCATGGCCTCTTTTTCCCTTGAATTTTTCACTACCTCCTGGAGGTAGAGAACAACCTTATGGTATGCCAACTATAGTGATGATGGGCCTACATCCTACTGCATCAACGTGTGCACATAATGCAATGGAAGTTTTGTCCCTTGTTAATCAACACTTAGCATCAAGATCTGCTATAAGCAATATTGGTCGAGGGGCACCACATCAAGTAATTCCAACATTAACGACTAGTTCCCTCCAGTCTATAAGAAAATAGATGGATGAGAGCAACCATAAAATGGTTAGTATGTTAACATGGAAAATTGGCATTGTGTTTAACCCCATGATTATAAACAATAACCATTGCTTTAGTAATTGGCCCAACAAATGGGATAAATTTGTAGATTTCTTTGGCGCTCCCCAAACACCTCTTCGACCAATACCAAAGTTTAGAATATGTGGCTTGATCAAATATTAGAAGTCCCCAATAAATAGGATGACTAAAAATTATAGGCAACAACAGATTATGACCCAACAGGTCTAAGTAAACACACCTAGAGTTACTGGGGGCGACAGATGTCAAAATGATTAAGAGTTGGTGTTAGTGAATAGGAATCAAGATGCAGACCAAATTGTTAGGAATGCCCAAAAAAACCATTTTGGGGAAAAAAACATAGCTAACATGGTCGAACAAATTTTGGCCAAAAATAGCTTTAATGTCGGCTTGCATAAGCCAAATTTCATCCCAGCTTTATGTCATTACATGTTGTAGACTGAAATACGAAGGGGTTGGAAATTTCGAAGTTCACTAAGTTTGTAAGGGATACTAATGAGTCTGTTGTCAAGCATGTGGAAGGGTATCAGACGAAGGCAGGAGATATAGCCAATAAGGGATTTGAAGATGAAACCTCTTCCCAAATTTGCTAACTAAAAATGCTTTTACTTGGTTTTCCAATTTACCCCCATGTTTCATATGTAGTTGGAACCAACTAGAGAGGGTATTCTGTAACGCCCCGAATATTTTATTTATTATTTTAATCGATTTTTTGTGATTTATTTGTTACTATTATTTTTTGTCGGTGTTCTATACAGTTATTGCCAAAAATAAGATTTTTTGGAGAAATAGCTTAATTAAATAAATTGGTGAGAAATAATTATTTAAAATTATAAGAATTATTTAAAATGGTTTGTAATAATTAGTAAGGGAATTATGGGATTATCATAATAAGGGTCCAAGGGTTATTCTAGTCAAATAGAGTGAAGAGAGAGTCAATCGTAACATTTGGTGAAACGACCGTGCTCTGAGAAGTTGAAGCAAGGAAGAGAGAACGAGGAAAAGAGGAAGAATCCATCGAGAGAGCTTTGAGAACCTTCAATCTAAGGTAAGGGTGGGGTTCTGACTCTATAATAGATGGTATAATTGCGGGTATGTGGGGATAATTTATATGTTAGGTTTTGGTGTTGAATGTGCATAAATTGATCCCTAGAGTTGATCAAAATTGATGAAATTGATATAATGTTTTGTTTAGAGAAGTATTGCATTGTATGTGTTGTAAATTATATGATTGGATTGGTTTTATATTGATTACAAATTGGAATTTTGTGGTTTTGGGATACAATGTCGTAGGAGAAGAAAAATACATATTTTTACACTTTTCAGTGATGTAACCGGTTACATGGTTGAGGTAACCGGTTACATGTGTGAAAAATGGTGAAAAACTCAATTTTTGGGTGATGCAACTGGTTACGTGAATGAGGTAACCGGTTAAATCAAAGAAAAATGGGATACTTTTGCTTCTGGAACTGATGTAACCGGTTACGTGAATGATGTAACCCATTACATCACTGTGTTGGCAGATTTTTTTTCAAAACTTCGAAAATCCATAACTTTTGACTCGGGTGTCTGTTTGACGCGTCGTTTGGACCGTTGGAAAGCTAAAAATATTCTCTTTAGCATGATCATAATTTTGGTATTTCAAAATTTATTTTTTCTGCTAGATACTTATGCCTCGTGTGTTGACGTTTTACCAAGTGCGATGTATTTGTTGTGTTTTAACGATGATGTTGCATGAATGATGATTGAATAAAATGCATGATCTAATGCATAACGATGTCACTGTTTGTTGTCCTAGAATGGCATAATTTTGAGAGCTCATGCTCTGACATTGCATAATTATGTTGTTGCATATCAATGTCGCATGCATTCATAGTGGAAGGCTTATGCCTTGTTGATGGCTTGGATTGGCAAATTGTTGAGGGCTTATGCCTTGTTGTTGAGGGCTTATGCCCTATTGTTGTGGGCTCATTCCATGTTATTTCCCATTTCTAGCACTTTGATGAGGGCTTATGCCCTGTTGGTACCACATGCATGAAGTCGAGACAGTCCCATAACATAAAGGTGTATGATTTGTATGATGATGGAGTTGTATGGTTGAAGCATGAATTATATGCTGATCTGAATGATGAATTGTGTGTGCTTGGGTACATTGTTGTGCGTTTAAACTGGTGGAAAATGATATAAATTAATGAATCCTGAATTGTGATAACATGCATGAAATATTTGTTGCATAGTTACCATTATATAACTTATTATATTGTTGTGATATCTCACCCTTCTGTTTGAATGTTGCCTCTATGTGCGTAACATGCAGATAATCAGGAGTAGTCCAGGATAGCGAGGTTCTGAAGAGATTGCTCTTATTGCTTTATGAGTCGGCGTCTATGCTCTGATATGTAACACCAGGGGGTGAACGCTTGTCTTCTTTATTATGTTGACTTTTTTTAATTGTGTTGATTTGTTGGAGTAATAAGAACTCCTTTTTTATTAAATAAGTGTTGCTATTACTTTGTTGAGTATTTTTTAAGAGAATAATATGTTTATTCCACTGCGTTAATGAAGTTAAAGTTTGGGAACACATATTGATTTAATTGTTGGTTCATCCACATGATGTGTTATGTATCTATATATGTATGTTTAAGTAGGTTTTTATCGTTGGTGAAGTTTAGCATCCTAATTCTTGTATTTTTATTTTGAAAAATAATGTACTCTGATTTTATAAAATTACGTTGGGGAATTAGGGTGTTACATATTCCATGAATAATTCTACATGGGCCAGTTCAAGATTAGCCACAAAGAGTTAGCTAGTGTGAGGAGAAAGGTTTTCGAATCAATAGATGACTATCTTAATAGGTTCGGGATATTTAAAGCAAGGTGCTTCACCCAAGTGCCTAAACATGAGTTAGTTGAATTGGCTGCAAGAGGTCTAGACTATTTTATTAGGAAAAACTTAGACACTCGGTATTTAAGAGACATGGTTCAACTAGCGGATAGAGTTTGACAAGTCGAACACTTGAAAGCATAAAAAGCTAGGTCAAACAGATGCCATAAAAAAAGAAAAGGTAGCCTACGTCGAAATAGACAAAATTGACCACATATTCGATACTAATTGTATTGAGGAGAGTGAGGTTAATATGGTAGAGTTAAATGTAGGACCCCTTTATATCTGTAAATTGTTAAAACCTTCGAGCGGGAAAATATTTTGTCGAGCCTAAAAACATGAAATTTGTCCCAAAAAAACATATACATTTGATGTAACTAAATGTGACGAAATGTTGGACTTGTTAGTTTCTGATGGCTAGATCATAGTCCCTAAGGGACTCAAAACTTCTCCATTGAAACAAAGAAAGAAAATAGGTGTCTGTAAATTCTATAATTTTCTTGGTCATAAAACTTCTCAATGTGTCTTTTTTTAGGGATTTGGTTTAGAATGCGCTGAAAGAAGGAAGATTCAAATTTTTCGAGAAGAAGAGATCACAGAGTGAAGCTGATTTTGATCCTAAAGTAGAAGATGCCCTCTTCGTAGAACCTGTGGAGACAATGATGGAGTGACGACCTCGACACCAAAACTGATGGAGTGAACATGCTTGACTACAACGAGCAAGTAAAGGCGGTCTATCCTAGGACCGAAGAGGAGCTAACAGATTTCTTGAATAGGTGTAAACTCAAAGATTCTAGGGTTATGCTCTACCCAAGATGCAGCTCAGTCTTCGACAAGCAAACTTCCAAAGAGGTGGAAAATATTAAACCTCACCAACCAAGGAAGTCTGATAAGCTGGATAAGCAAGGAAGATTTATCTTTGACAAGAGGGGATTCCCTCATATATTACAGAAAAAGTAGGAACTACATCCCACCAGCCAATGCTCTTGTACGTGAGTGGGTCAGGCCTACTAAGAAGACGAATAATGATCATTGCAAGGGGAAATCAATCAAAGTTGTTATGAGTTCATCATACCAAGATAACTCAAAATTCTCAAAGAAATATTCTAATATTTCTAAGAATTACTTGGCAAGAATCCAATGACCAGGACGCCATGGCGGAGACATCAACACAATAAGAAAGTTGGCTTCGATGCAGTAAGTTCAACTAAGGGTGGTAGTGTTCAAACCACCAATGAAGGCGAGTCGAGTAGAAGGCATGTGAAACAAAGTTTATCTCCCCATGTATAAACTACAACGAAGCATAGGGAGAAACTACCCATATATAACCAAGATGAATACATGGATAAAATTGAGAATGTAGGCATACATAAGGTTCTAGTCGATGGTTGAGACTCTATTAACATAATGCCTCACTCCTTGTTGAAAAAGATTGACAAGAGCGACACAGACCTAAAGGCTCACAATATGGTCATGTTGAATTATGGGGAGAAGACCAACAAGACGCTAGGCGTCATTTAGGTAGAAGTGGTAATAGGAGCAACCTTCATACTTATTTTATTAATGGTAGTTCCCGACCAAGGCCAACTACAAATTGCTCTTAGGCATGGAATGGATCCATGGAGTGGGGGAAATCATGTAGACTATGCATCAACACATCACCATTTGGAAACCTGATGTCATCATCGAGAAAATAGAGGCAGATAAGAGGATTGGCGAACATTTCACCATGCACTCCAGATAAAACTGGATTTTCCTTCCAAGGAGAGGATGTCTACTACTCATTTATGTTGCACCCAACTCACGAATTTATGTGGTAATACGAGACCATCGGCGGGCATAATAGATGGTATAACTCTAAAAGATAACAATGTCCTAGTCGAGCGCATTGGCTCGGATTTCAACCTATCTGGCTGAGAACAAACTAAAAACAGCCCTAGATGCTATATCTCAACCAAAGGTGGATGTCGAAGCCACAATATTTAAAACTGTTAGAATCATAAAACTTGAGCAAAAAAGACAAGAAACAGCTTCAGAAATCCACATGCTCGATTGCATATATGACGTTGAGCCTTTGGGGTTTGAAAAAAACCCAATGAATTCAACTAAAAGGATGCAAGCTCAGAATCCTTTGGAAGAGATAAACTTAGGGGATGGGATGATCAAACGAACAACATATATCAATGTTAAAATTAAACCAAGTCTGGGAATACAAATAATTAAAGTGCTTCAAGAGTTCAAGGATTTTTTTGCCATGGATTACGATGAGATGCTAGAGCTTAGTCAAGATTTAGTGGATTTAAAACTGCCTATTTGATATGACAAAAATACCATAAAGAAGATGCCAAAAAGGTTCGCACCAGAGGTCATGTCGAAAATTAAAACAAAAATCAAACGACTTCTCAAGACTTAGTTCATCAAGACCGTCTGGTATGTCGAGTGATTAGTGAACATTGTCTCAATGATTAAAAAGAATGGAACTCTTCGAATATGTATTGACTTTAGAGACCTAAATGCTGCTATGCAAAATATGAATACCCAATTCCAGTGGCTGAAATGTTGGTCGAGTCAGCAGCTGGCTGGTTTTGAGTATTTAAGTCTTTTAGACGGTTATTCTGGATATATAAAAAAATTTATTGCAAAGGAATATGTATCAAAAAAGGGGTTTCAATGCCCTGGGGCCTTGGGTACTTATGAGTAGGTAGTGATGCCTTTCAGCCTGAAAAATGCTAGTGCGACATACCAAAGGGTAATGAATATTGGAACAAGATTTGTTCAGACCCTTAAAAGGTTTTGATGATAACAAAGTCTTTAAAGAAAAATGGAGTTTTACTAATGGTTGTTTAAGTGTACAGAATCAAAAGACATTAACCTTGATATAAATCAAGATAAACACCTTGAAGAATCATCAAGAGAGATGCAAAGCTATTATAAATAAGAAGGATCAGAACCAAGCTTTCATGCTCTAGAGAAGTCAGACTCAAGTCTCTCAGATGCTATACTAAAGCTTATTTGGAAATCTAAATACTAGCAATATCTAAAGACTGGAGTCATTTGAAGCAAGCAGACGCCACCATAGGAAACGACTCTGTAACTTCTGGACAAGCTTCATCAACGATTCTGAATTCTATGCTTCAAAGGGTTGTTGTCTATATCAAGTCAACAATGCTAAAAGGCATTCATCCAGACTTTTTATTGTTACATTCCCTTTATCGACCTTGGTAGTGATTTAGAAGTTAGTGGTGCATCTTCCTGAACCGAGGTGTAGGTGATTAACCCATAAGTGTTAGAACTAGAAACAGATAACCCTAGGGTTTTTATCATATAAAAAAGCAAATTCGCTTCTACTGGGCTATATATGAAGGAAGTTGGCGTTGGGTTAAATTTTAATGGAATTCTTCTAAATGATCAAGAGACTGGGAAGAATCCCAAGGAGGAGTAAAAGGATCAAACTTACACTAGATGTTATAGAAGTTAATTTGGCCATGAGCCTATTGATGGTGAAGTTAAGTGGTGGATAGAGGAACAATCAAGGTGTCATACTCAAGACCACCATTTTTTGTCGGTTGATAGTGAAGTTAAAATGGTGAAACAGGCACAACATGACCTTGAATTCCCTAAGTGTGCTGCTCAAAGCTATTAAGGTACCAACAAACATAGAAAGGATAACACCCTTCAGGATGTAAGCTCGTCTTTAGATTTCCGAGTGCTTCATCCTTGAAGCAACAAGCAGTTATATAGTTAATCTTATGTATACAAGTTGTATTTGCATGACTGTTATGATGGTTGAGCTTTGATACCTCATTGAATTCATAATTTATCAAGCAAAAGAAGACACTTTAATAAATCAAGATAAAATTGAAAAATGCTTCTAAAAAGATTTCGACTGGAAAAAGAAAAACTAATTTCCACTCCCATGAGAATGTTGTATTATTTAGACAAAGATGATAGAGGAAAATTAGTAGAGGAAAACAAATATCGAGATATAATTGATTCTCTTCTATATCTTACTACATCTCATCCTGATATCATATTTTTTTGTTTGTATGTATGCATATTTTCAAGCAAACCAAAAGAATCATACATCACTGCAGTCAAATGCATTATGAGGTATCTCACTAGTACACCACTGATGAGTTTATGGTATCTAAAATGTAATTATTCAAATTTAGTTGGATACTTTGATTTTGATTTTGCTGGTTATAAATTGGATAGAAAAAGTACCAATTGCATGTATCATTTGCATCGTAACTCGCTTGTCTCATGAAATAGAAAGATACAAGCAAATGTCACGTAATCCACAGTTCAAACATAATACATCATTGCGAGTAGTTGCGAAGAAACATTTAAGTGATTATAAAATTACTCTTAGAACTATCCCAAATAAGTGTAACAACACTAGTGAAGGATAGAAAAACACTTAGAAAGGGGGGGTTTGAATAAGTGTGGCTTTAAAAACTTGACAGATAAAAATAAATTGCACAGTTATTTTTATCCTGGTTCGTTGTTAACTAAACTACTCCAGTCCACCCCCGCAGAGATGATTTACCTCAACTGAGGATTTAATCCACTAATCGCACGGATTACAATGGTTTTCCACTTAGTCAGCAACTAAGTCTTCCAGAGTCTTCTGATCACACACTGATCACTCCAGGAACAACTGCTTAGATACCCTCTAAGACTTTTCTAGAGTATACTGATCCACACGATCACTCTAGTTACAACCTGCTTAGATAACCTCTAAGACTTCCTAGAGTATTCTGATCCACACGATCACTCTAGTTCCTTACAACTTAATGTAATCAATTCTAAGAGTATTACAAATGCTTCTTAAAAGCTATAATCACAAACTGTGATATTTCTCTTAATCGTTTAAGCTTAATCTCACTAATATATTACAACAGCAATGTAGTGAGCTTTGATGAAGATGAAGATTCTGAGTTTTGAGTAGAACAGAGTTTCAGCAAGTTAATATGCGTTGTTTTTGTTCAGAGTCGTTAACCTTGCTTCTCATCAGAACTTCATATTTATAGGCGTTGGAGAAGATGATCGTTGAGTGCATTTAATGCTTTGCGTGTTCCGTACAGCATCGCATTTAATGTTATACGCTTTTGTCAACTACCTCGAGCCTTGTTCACGCTGTGTCTACTGACGTAGCCTTTAGTAGCTTTTAACGTTCCTTTTGTCAGTCAGCGTAGCTTGCCACTTGTACTTCCTTCTGATCTGATGTTTGTGAATACAACGTTTGAATATCATCAGAGTCAAACAGCTTGGTGCACAACATCTTCTGATCTTCTGACCTTGAAGTGCTTCTGAGCGTGATACCATCAGAACTTCAGAGCTTCTGTTCTCTTGTTCTTCTGATGCTTCCATAGACCCATGTTCTGATTCTGCTTCGACCATCTTCTGATGTCTTGCCAGACCATGTTCTGATGTTGCATGCTGAACCCTTTGAGACGAAGCTTCTGAGCGCTGAATTATGCATACTCTTCATATATATTTCCTGAAAAGGAAATTGCATTGGATTAGAGTACCATATTATCTTAAGCAAAATTCATATTATTGTTATCATCAAAACTAAGATAATTGATCAGAACAAATCTTGTTCTAACAATCTCCCCCTTTTTGATGATGACAAAAACATATATAAATGATATGAATTTGCGATCAGAAAGAGCGGATGGCAAAAGACAAATTACACAGCTATAGCATAAGCATATGAATATGTCTCCCCCTGAGATTAACAATCTCCCCCTGAGATAAATAATCTCCCCCTGAAATAAATACTCGAAGAACTTTTAATAAAAGACTTCCCTGATTATTTCGGTAGAGACGATCACATAAGCTTTTGTCTTTAGAGAATTCATAGCTTCTGACTTCTGCTTCCATTGGACAGCTTCAGAACTAGAATTTCTTTAGATCCCTAGAATACTCACAGCTTCTGATTCCTGCTTCCATCTAGGACAGCTTCAGAACTTGAATTTCTTTGATCTTCTGAACATTCACAGCTTCTGACTTCTGCTTCCATCTAGGACAACTTCAGAACTTGAATTTCTTTGATCTTCTGAACATTCACAGCTTCTGATTTCTGCTTCCATTTAGGACAGCTTCAGAACTTGAGTTTTCTGGATCTTTGGAACATTCACAGCTTCTGATTTCTGCTTCCCTCGGATAGCTTCAGAGCTTTGAATTTCTACCAACATCACTTCATGCTAGATTTGTATCAGAACATTGTTGAATGTACCAGAGCATCATCTGAGCATCTCTACATCCTGAAATGTTACAGAACAAAAACTAAACGACAAAAGTCAGCATGAACGAGTCAGAACATAAAATGTTTATTAGAACACATTATATGTATCAGAGCCATATAGGCTAAAATAATGTATCAGAGCAAATAGAATTTTGTCAGATCAAATAAACAAATATGGATCAAATTCTATTATCAGTGCTTCTGATTTCTGAAGCTTGATAGCACTCAGCTTGCTTCAGTTTCCATGAGTTTATTCTTTTTACAGAATAACACTTCTTATGGTTTTGCTTCTTGTGTTTGCTTTGAATTTTTTTCTTCACTTCTTTATACCTGCAAAACACTTAAACCATATAGAACTTGCAGTTCTTGTTAGTAAATGTGTGGGAACTTTACCCAGCAACTGATAGATTAATCAAATCATTTATCATTTATCTTCTCCCCCTTTTTGTCATAACATCAAAAAGAATATTTCAAAAGATTCAGATGTAAAACGACAAATAAAATTACTGGAATGTAAAACAAGGAAACTCTTCATTTATAATCAAAGAAGATTACAAGAGAGGAATGCAGGAAAACAGATGCAGCAAGGAAAGACAACTACAAAGACCAAAAGACTAAGATCCTAGCCTACGCAAAATCCGCGCCAGAACATCATGAATCCCGTCAGTGCTTGTAGCTTGCCTTGCCATGAAGGAGCGAAACTCAGCATTGGCTACTTCTTGCGCGTCCAAACGAGAAGCCAGCATAGCTTGATTCTGATGAAGAGCTTCCAAGGTCTCCATCAGAGCTGAGGTTTCACCAGAAGAAGAAGCACCTGAATTTCTGCCAAAAGGGACAGCAATCTCAGCAGGGTGATCTTCTGGGAGATCTTCAGCTTGTGCATCATCCATTTCCTCATCTGAGTCTGACTCAGAAATAGCCTTAGCATATTCTGGTTCAGGCAGCTCAGAAGATCCAACTTCCAACGCTTGAAGAATAGCTGCTAGGTTTGTTGGAGGAGTAGGACCAGCAACTTCAGCAGGATACACCACTACTAGAAAGACCATGTGAGGTGCTTTTTCAGAAGGGTTCATTCTGAACCAGTTGAACAGCCACTGAAAATCTCCAGTCAGCACAAGAAACCATGGTCTCCACACCACGATGTCTCTGCAGAGATTTTCTTCTTCCAACTCATCTGCAGGTATCTTCTTCTCAAGAACACTTCTGTTCCTGATGAGATGGTGACAGCTGCTTTCACCACCTTCCAACCGAAGACCTCGAATACCAGGAGCTTCAGACATGATCCTTCTCTGAGTGTCTGTAGCCCTAACCAGAAAATCCTGACGAAAGGTATCCCAAAGGTTGTTTGTAGCATACTCATCCAGATGGTTAAGGTGAGCAGCACCCAGAATCTCCAACCAGCCATTTACATCAGAATGAAAAAGCTCCAGATGTGATTGAGTGGTAGGGGTTGGAGGGTTGACAGTGATCCTGGAGTCGGGAAGAACAACACTATAGGGATTAGGTGTTCTGGTGGGAAAAGGGTGTGAGAGAGATGACGAAATAACTGATGGATGGGTTGAAGGAGAGGAGATATCAGATGGTGAAAAAGGTGGTTCCGAGAGGATGAATGAGGAGGAAGAGGTGGTGGAGGTCTTTGAAGAGGGAGGTGATTTAGGGGTACCGTCAAGAGAGGTGATCCTTACTCTTTTTGGTTTGGTTTCTGGATCAGCAGTTGCCTTTCTCTTTAGTTTCCGATCATTATCTTGATTCCCAGAGCTTGACGATGGATTCATGATGAAGTTGCAGATATTGGAAACTGCTAGGGTTTATGATATGAATGTAAAGAGAGAGAACGAAAAAGAAACTGAATGCAAAGTGAGAGAAATATAAGAGGGAAAAGAAACGTTTGAAGAATATAAAAAGAAAACTGAAAGAGAGTAAATGATGAAAAGCATTTAATGTTACGTGACGTGAGGAGAGATAATAATGACAAAAGACGTGATTTGCACAGTTACCTAAGTAGACGTCCCCTCAACTGCACGCACGCTTGTCCAGGAATAGTGAACACGTGTTTACCATCTGGATAGCCAGTTACAGCTGTTTTGCTTTTATAGAGATTCTGAATCAACTTAAACAATGAAACGTTAGTAATAACTGAATCACAATTTCTAATTGATTTCAATCAGAACTTCTTATAAGAGAAATTTAATTTCAGAAGATACTCATACATAAGAACTTCTCATCTTCTCATTCTGAGCTTGTTTCTGAAGACCCATTTTGTACCGATTATATTGAATCCATCTGGTCTAGGAACAAGATCCCAAACATCATTCCTTGTAAACTGATTCAGTTCTTCTTGCATAGCAATTATCCAGTCTGGATCTTCTAGAGCATGATCAACAGAAGTTGGCTCGATCAAAGATACAAGACCTAATTGACAGTCTGCATTGTTCTTAAGGAATGCTCTTGTTCTGATAGGATCATCCTTCTTTCCAAGAATGACATCTTCTGAATGATCAGAGATGAGTCTGGATGATCTTCTGACAGGTGGTTCTTCAGAAATGCTTAGATTCTCCAGAGAAGCTGATACTTGATCTTCAGATTCTTTGCTTCTGAGAAGCTCTGCTTCTGATGCGTTGCTTCTTGGCTCAACAACTTCTGATATATCAATATCACAATCTGCAAAATTATCAAACTGCTTTGGTTTTTCAGAACCAAGCTTATCATCAAACCTGATATTGATTGATTCTTCTACAATCAATGTTTCAGTATTGTATACCCTGTAGCCTTTTGAGCGTTCAGAATATCCAAGAAGGAAACATTTTTGTGCTTTGGAATCAAACTTACCAAGATGATCTTTAGTGTTCAGAATAAAGCATACACATCCAAAAGGATGGAAATATGAAATGTTAGGCTTTCTATTCTTCCACAATTCATAAGGAGTCTTATTTAGAATAGGTCTGATAGAGATTCTATTCTGAATATAGCAAGCAGTGTTTATTGCTTCTGCCCAGAAATGCTTAGCCATATTGGTTTCATTGATCATGGTTCTGGCCATTTCTTGCAGAGTCCTATTCTTTCGTTCTACAACTCCATTTTGCTGTGGAGTTCTAGGACAAGAGAAATCATGGGCAATACCATTTTCTTTGAAGAATTCTTCAAAGAATCTGTTCTCAAATTCACCACCATGATCACTTCTGACCTTTATGATTTTACACTCTTTTTCAGATTGAATCTGAATGCAGAAATCAAAGAACACTGAATGAGACTCATCCTTGTGTTTCAAGAATTTTACCCACGTCCAGCGGCTATAATCATCTACGATGACTAATCCATATTTCTTCCCTCTGACAGATGCTGTTTTGACTGGGCCAAACAGATCAATGTGCAAGAGTTCTAATGGCCTTGAGGTAGAAACAACATTCTTGGACTTGAATGCAGGTTTGGAGAACTTGCCCCTCTGACATGCTTCACAAAGAGCATCTGATTTAAATTTCAGATTAGGGAGTCCTCTGACAAGATCCAGTTTGTTAATCTGAGAAATCTTTCTCAAACTAGCATGACCTAATCTTCTGTGCCAGACCCACTGCTCTTCAGAAACAGACATAAGACAAGTCACCTTCTGACTCATAAGATCTTGCAGATCTGTCTTATAAATGTTGTTCTTCCTCTTGCCTGTAAATAGGATTGAGCCATCCTTCTGATTTACAGCCTTGCAAGACTCTTGATTAAAGATTATATCATAACCATTGTCACTCAATTGACTGATAGATAAGAGGTTATGTGTTAATCCTTCTACAAGAAGTACATTAGAAATGGAAGGAGAGTTACCAGACTTTATAGTTCCAGAGCCAATTATCTTGCCCTTCTGATCTCCTCCAAACTTGACTTCTCCTCCAGACCTAAGCACCAGGTCTTGGAACATAGACCTTCTTCCTGTCATGTGTCGTGAGCATCCAGAGTCCAGGTACCATGACATGTTGTGCTTTGTCCTTTTTGCAGTCAAGGATATCTGCAATAGGAATAATCTTATCCTTAGGTACCCACATCTTTTTGGGTCCTTTCTTGTTAGTTCTCCTCAAGTTCTGATTGAACTTGGGTTTAACATTGTAAGCAATAGGAGGAACAGCATGATAATTCTTAATGTGAGTTTCATGATATTTCCTAGGTTGTGTCACATGCTTTTTGGTGTGTGTTATGTGAAAACTTTGAGCATGTGAAGTGTGCCTAATATCATGGGAGTGGCCATACTTGAACTGATCATACAATGGCTTGTATGTGAATTTCATTTCATCAACAGGTTCAAGTTTGTATGGGGTTTCACCCTCAAAACCAATGCCGACTCTTTTGTTTCCAGACACGGCATATATCATAGAAGCTAGCTGACTTCTGCCAATACTTCTAGATAAGAACTTCCTGAAACTTAAATCATATTCTTTCAGAATATGGTTTAGACTGGGAGTGGATTTTTCTGAATCAGAAGGAGATCCAACATCATTGGATAATTTTAAAAGTTTTTCTTTTAATTCAGAATTTTCCAACTCAAGCTTCTTTGTTTCAAATTCAAATAGCTTTTTCAGCTTTTTGTATTTGAGACTAATCTGAGACTTGAATTCCAGAAGTTCAGTTAGACCGGAAACTAACTCATCTCTAGTAAGTTCAGAAAATACCTCTTCAGAATCTGATTCTGATGTAGATTCTGATCCGTCATCTTCTGTCGCCATCAGCGCACAGTTAGCCTGCTCATCTTCAGAGTCTGAATCATCTTCTGACTCATCCCAGGTTGCCATAAGACCTTTCTTCTTATGAAACTTCTTCTTGGGATTTTCCTTCTGAAGATTTGGACATTCATTCTTGAAGTGTCCAGGCTCATTGCATTCATAGCACATGACCTTCTTCTTGTCAAATCTTCTGTCATCAGAAGATTCTCCACGTTCAAATTTCTTTGAACTTCTGAAGCCTCTGAACTTCCTTTGCTTGGTCTTCCAGAGTTGATTTAGCCTTCTGGAGATCAAGGACAGTTCATCTTCTTCTTTAGATTCTGATTCTTCAGGATCTTCTTCTCTAGCCTGAAAAGCGTTAGTGCATTTCTTGATATTGGATTTTAATGCAATAGACTTACCTTTCTTTTGAGGCTCATTTGCGTCCAGCTCTATTTCATGACTTCTCAAGGCACTGATAAGCTCTTCCAGAGAAACTTCATTCAGATTCTTTGCAATCTTGAATGCAGTCACCATAGGACCCCATCTTCTGGGTAAGCTTCTGATGATCTTCTTTACGTGATCAGCCTTGGTGTATCCCTTGTCAAGAACTCTCAATCCAGCAGTAAGAGTTTGAAATCTTGAAAACATCTTTTCAATGTCTTCATCATCCTCCATCTTGAAGGCTTCATACTTCTGGATTAAAGCTAGAGCTTTAGTCTCCTTGACTTGAGCATTTCCTTCATGAGTCATTTTCAAGGACTCATATATGTCATAGGCCGTTTCCCTGTTAGATATCTTCTCATACTCAGCATGAGAGATAGCATTCAGCAAAACAGTTCTGCATTTATGATGATTCCTGAAAAGCTTTTTCTGATCATCATTCATTTCTTGCCTTGTCAGCTTTACGCCACTGGCATTTACTGGATGTTTGTAACCATCCATCAGAAGATCCCATAGATCACCATCTAGACCAAGAAAGTAACTTTCCAGTTTATCTTTCCAGTATTCAAAGTTTTCACCATCAAATACCGGCGGTCTAGTATAACCATTGTTACCGTTGTGTTGCTCAGCAGAGCCAGATGTAGATGCAGGTGTAGACTTTGGAGTTTCATCAGCCATCTTTTACTGAAGCGTTTTTCTCTTCCTGAATCTTTTCTAAACACGGTTAAGTGCTTGCACCTTAGAACCGGCGCTCTGATGCCAATTGAAGGATAGAAAAACACTTAGAAAGGGGGGGTTTGAATAAGTGTGGCTTTAAAAACTTGACTGATAAAAATAAATTGCACAGTTATTTTTATCCTGGTTCGTTGTTAACTAAACTACTCCAGTCCACCCCCGCAGAGATGATTTACCTCAACTGAGGATTTAATCCACTAATCGCACGGATTACAATGGTTTTCCACTTAGTCAGCAACTAAGTCTTCCAGAGTCTTCTGATCACACACTGATCACTCCAGGAACAACTGCTTAGATACCCTCTAAGACTTTTCTAGAGTATACTGATCCACACGATCACTCTAGTTACAACCTGCTTAGATAACCTCTAAGACTTCCTAGAGTATTCTGATCCACACGATCACTCTAGTTCCTTACAACTTAATGTAATCAATTCTAAGAGTATTACAAATGCTTCTTAAAAGCTATAATCACAAACTGTGATATTTCTCTTAATCGTTTAAGCTTAATCTCACTAATATATTACAACAGCAATGTAGTGAGCTTTGATGAAGATGAAGATTCTGAGTTTTGAGTAGAACAGAGTTTCAGCAAGTTAATATGCGTTGTTTTTGTTCAGAGTCGTTAACCTTGCTTCTCATCAGAACTTCATATTTATAGGCGTTGGAGAAGATGATCGTTGAGTGCATTTAATGCTTTGCGTGTTCCGTACAGCATCGCATTTAATGTTATACGCTTTTGTCAACTACCTCGAGCCTTGTTCACGCTGTGTCTACTGACGTAGCCTTTAGTAGCTTTTAACGTTCCTTTTGTCAGTCAGCGTAGCTTGCCACTTGTACTTCCTTCTGATCTGATGTTTGTGAATACAACGTTTGAATATCATCAGAGTCAAACAGCTTGGTGCACAGCATCTTCTGATCTTCTGACCTTGAAGTGCTTCTGAGCGTGATACCATCAGAACTTCAGTGCTTCTGTTCTCTTGTTCTTCTGATGCTTCCATAGACCCATGTTCTGATTCTGCTTCGACCATCTTCTGATGTCTTGCCAGACCATGTTCTGATGTTGCATGCTGAACCCTTTGAGACAAAGCTTCTGAGCGCTGAATTATGCATACTCTTCATATATATTTCCTGAAAAGGAAATTGCATTGGATTAGAGTACCATATTATCTTAAGCAAAATTCATATTATTGTTATCATCAAAACTAAGATAATTGATCAGAACAAATCTTGTTCTAACAACTAGCGCCACAAACCTCACGAAGAACCCATTATTTCAATCTTGAACGAAAGGCATTGAGATTAGGCACTATTTATTAGAGATCATGTTAAAAAATGGATCATATGATTAAGTTTGTATCTTCATCTAATCAAGTGGTATACATTTATGCTAAGCCCATTCCTAAAGAAAAATTATGTTTTATAAGAGCTCAGTTAGGAATTCTAAACCAATCAAGCATTGATAAAATTTATAAACATTTTCCTCCTCCTTCTTCTTCTCTCTCTTCTCAATGTGAAATATGTGATTTTCTTTGTGTTTGTGTAACCATGTTTTGCAGATTAAGTAATCAAGAAAACTCTCAATGATGAATATTCTTTTGATGATGAAAACTAAATGCAAGCACAATAAATGGTCAAAGATGCAAGCAGACTAAGTAGGGTTTGATGATCACTATCCTCTGATGATGACACTCAAATAGAATAAAACTCAAGCCTCGTTGTCAATAAGTGTCTATAAGATTAGAATTACCTAACAAAGTCTTGAAGCTTCAAAGTATGAAAGCACGCCTTGTCGTGTCTGAGTAAACAATATGCTGTAAAAGGGCTTTGGCTAATATGCATAAGGATTTTCCTTATGCACCATGCATAAGCCTACATAAGCCATTGGATCATGTTTTTAATCCAGTATTGAGTATTGAGTATTGAGTGGTGAGTATTGAATATTGAGTAATAACAATTGATGTCTAGAATTTGATTCAATGATCCAAGGGTCCATAATAATCTATGCATGGTGCATAGATTTTTATCTATGCACGGTAACTGCACCCTTGTAAAAGCATAAGGGTTTTTTCTTAAAGTTATAAAAATAAATCACACAAACACATACTAAAATATGTTTTCAAGCCTATTTTTCAAAAATAATTATTCCTAAAAATGTTTTGAAGTCGTGCCAATTGAATCAGAAACTGTCTAAATGATTTTGGACAAAATTTGTTTTGTCCAAACGATTAGCACTTATACCCAATCGATTGGATTAATGCAAAAATTGTCCTTAAACGTTTGAGTCATTGTCTTAATGAACGACAACAGTTCTGTATAATTTCCTACCTTTTTAAACATCCCAAACGTTTATTTTGTAGCCTTCTAAGTGATTAGAGCAAAATGCCAACCAATTGGCACATCAATTTCAGCCTAAGAACTATCCTACACCCTTAAGCTTAAATATGAATCTAAACAACAATCCATTGGAATAAGTAAACAAGTTTTAACATGATTGGATATGAATTTATAAGCTGACCCCTTGCTCAAGTCAGTACCCAGATAAATCCCTATAGCCTCTATAAGAGGAGATTTGAGATTCCTATCCGCTCTCTTCTATTAAGACACCCGTAACCGCTAATGCTACAGCTCCCCTCACTAGTAGCTGCGGATGAGCGATAGCCTGTTTGCCAGCCTCAACTAAATCTTTCACAGCTTCTTCAGTGCGGAATAGAGCAAGCCAAGCCTTGATCCGGGAGGATAGTAGTACTTCATGCGGGGATACCTCTGCTGGATTGTGGAAGGGAGATTGGCTTTCAAACTATGTTCTAAAACTATATATATGATCAAATGACACCGAGGTGTCAAAGTTTAATTTGACACCAAATCTGATATATATATATATATATATATATATATATATATATATATATATATCAGCCAAAGATAGGGTAGGAGTGACGTGGATGGCACGATTTTGTGGGTAGACCACTTAATTTTATCTCGTCGTGTGTCTCTCATTCTGTGTCTTAAGATGTTAACATTTTATAAGAAGATAATAAAAAGGGCCCATCTGCTATTTTTCTTCTTATTGTTGGTATAAAACGGAGTCTATTTAATATAAAATAAGCGCATGTTTAGTTCCGCAACGAAAATATTAGTAATTGATATAATTTATTTTTATACAATTGATTTTAGTTAAGAATAAGTTGAATATAAATTAATTTATGTTTAAAGTCATTAAAGTAAAAGTGATTCTAATAAATTTATGTTAAATTAAAATTTATTTTAAAATACATAAATATCGACTTGGAATTGTTCCATTTATAATTATATTTCAATTTTATTTAAAATAATTATTTAAATTTGTATTATATTATTAATTAATTAATTATTTATAAATTAGTAAACCTTTAAAAATAAAATGCATATCATATCAAAAACCTTTTTTTTTATTAATATACATATTTAGATTTGTATTAAATATATTTAAGTTTTTTAAACTCGTATATGAATTAACAAATTCTATAAAGAAAAAAAAAAAAGAAGTGGTTAAAATAAGATAAAAACTATCAATATTTTTTTCTTTAGAACCGAAATATTTAGAATCAATTAATAAGTTGAATTAATAAGTTGGAAGGAAAAATTAATGGGCTTTTAAAGCCCAAACCTTTGAAACCCAATTTCATTGTCTTTTCTAATGTGAATGGTTTATTGTACTCTCGATGGTGCTCACGCACCCTTGTTAAAAATAAAAAGGCTTAATACCCTTTTTGATTCCGCACCTATGTCTCTGGGACCATGTTGGTCCTCTTCTTTTTAAAAGTTTCAAATTGGTCCCTTACGTTATTAAAATGGTGTCAGGTTTGTCCTGACTGTTTGAAACGTTAGTTTATTACTAAAAACATGGCTGACGTGTTAAGTTGTTGGTGTGTTGTAATAAAAATCATTGTTGAGGTGTCATTTGAATTAGCATTTTATTAGTTGGTTAACGTTATTACGGCCCTAACAGATAAAGTGAGAAGTCTCAAGTGAAGAAGACGAAGAAAGAACGAAGGATGCTTTGAGGAAGACGAAGACACAACTTCTAAAAATGGTTAGTTTGCATGTCGCTGTCTAGTATGAATGTGTGTTTATGTTGTTGCGTTTTTCTGAAATAATTAGGTTTATAGGGTATTTTTTGCCCCTTTTGAAATCTATTATTATGTTACGAATACTTGCGTGTAATGTTGCGTTTTATTGTTTATAATATTTGTTTTCTTGTCTTTGATAGAAATGGATGATATTATCACTTTGACAATTCATCTAGTGGTGACTTTGTTGATTCTGAAAAAACTGATTATGTAGGGGTAAATGTATTGAGTTAGATGTAGATGTGGATAGGTGGTCATACTTTGAATTGGTTGGTGTTCTGAAAGATTTAGGTTACACTGAGGTAGACACTATATATTACAAAGACCCTTCTGTTGGGATTTGTGTTCTTAAGGATGATAAGGGTGCAAATGAGGTAGTTGACCTCTTTAAGGTACATTTGAAAGTTGACATTTACATAGAACATATCTTATCCCAACCAGAATATGTTGAAGAACCTTTAAACGTGGAGGAAGAAGCCATAGATATAGAACCTTTAAATGTGGATGAAGATACTTATAAGCACATGATGCAAACTCCACCCAGATATCGGAGCAAGTCATACTTTAGGATAACTTCAAAGTGTGATTCTGTATTGAATAACATGTCAAAGGCTTTCAACAGTGTGATTTTAGAGTCAAGAGCAAAGTCATTAGCGACTATTGTAACACCCCAAATCTACCCGGTAAATTTTTATAATAAAATCTGAGTATTTAAAAACTTTTCAACATATTCAGGGTATCACATTTCAACATAAACTTCAACTTGGATTTCATTCAACATTGATACATAGCATTCGGAAAACACAACTTTATTCAGTTGAATCCAACTTCAACTTATAATTTAGAAACAACTTAAAAACACCTTTTATTCAACTGAAACAACTTTTAAACGACAAAGTACTTAATAAATTCCACTTAATAATTTTCTTCAACTAAAATAAATTTCAATTTAGAATACAACAACTTAAATATTAACAACTATCCCCCCCGAGTGCTACGTATCAGAGCTAGGCCCCCTTGACTTATCATAGAGCAACATAAAGACTTCATAAAATTACTTTGAACTTCCACAGCTATTCTTGAGTACCTGCCCATTTCCCATGGTAGGGGAAATACCAGGAGAAGGAGTGAGATATCGAATAATATAAACGAGTTCATGATAATTAATATATTAGATCAAGGAATATACAATCACTACTTCTTAACAACAATTATACATCAACTAAAGAAGAACAACCTGAATCAACACAACTTGATAACAACAACTTAAAAACAACAACAACGTAACAACAACAACGTAATAACAACTTCAACTTAATACCAACAACAACGTAATAACAACAACAAATTAACAATCAACAGACAACATAATAATTACAACAACTTCGAATGCGACTCAACTGTGCACATGCATGTGGTACCATTGGAGCAGAAATCCCAACTTAAAAATCCGCGAGGTTATCGAGGCGTCAACAAGGCATAAGCCTTCAACTTATTTTGCCAATCCAGGCCAACATGGTGAGCATTAGCTCCAACTTAAAAATTGTCAATCCAAGCTAACTTAATAATGTTATGTTATGCATGCGACAACAACCACAACATCAACTTAATTAACACAACACAACAACGACAAAATGCAACAACGGAAAACAACTTAATCAACATCGGTCACAAGACCGGCAATTGCAAAAAAACTTAGCAACGTTGGTCATAGGACCTGCAACTTAATCAACGCATCAACAACAACTGTTAACAACAACTTTGCTCCACAACAGCATGTTCAATTAACAACCTATTCCACATCAACATAAAACAAGACGATATTGGTCATAAGACCTACAACTCAAATATGTCCGAAATTCGGAACATAACAACTCATTCAGATGTATCTGCAAATCAACATATTCGACATAATTTCAACACAACAAACTAACCAATATAACCTACTAACATACCCGACTTAACCCGACAAATTTCAATTAATTCGGGAAAACTAATTTTTCCTGTTTATTCCGGCTAATTCGGCTAACCGGTACGACTTTTATTTTTCTGCATTGCTATTAATTATTCATATTATTCCTGTTAATTTTTATTCTACTGATATAACTGATTTCTACACACTAAATAATTACTCTGCTAATGCTAAACCATTTTCAACTAACATTGTTAAGTTACTGTTGTAACCAATTCTTCCGGCTAAGTGATGAATCCTTCTGTTAAGTTTGATTTCTGATCACCAATTAGTATCAGTTCTTATAATTGTTATACTAAGTATTAATTATGGTTTCAATTAAGTCAAAGTATTGATCCCTAATATTATATATATGGCATCTAACTACCAGTTTCCTAAAGAAAATATAGAAATATTAAGAACACATATGCACTTACGTAACAATAAATAAGGAGAGAGGAAAAAGAGGGTGTGGGGCGCCCACCCCTAAAAAATACACACATTTTTTTCTTTTATTCTTAACCTTGGGTGCCCGTCCCACACTTTGGGGGCCCCCACTCCATTGCTTCTTCTTAATCAGTTCTTAACCTGCGTCTACCTATTTAAATTTTTAGTTTTTGATTTCAAAAAAACACAACACCAAATAATCCGACATATTCTTATATATCAAACCAGCACAATGGCCCAGCAACACACCACATAAATTCAACACTATTTCACCAATCGAAATTCCAGTTTTATCCAAATCAACGATCACTAATTCAATGCAAACAATAGAAAACTATATCCCTAATCCCACATATTAACCATCATATTCCCGGTTATAAAATTTGAACCCCACCCTTACCATGGTTTTACGGTCGGTCGAATTCTCCGGTCGAAACTCCAATTTCCGGTTCCGACTGAAACTGCAACTTTGATCTTGACAGAAATCTCCTAATTTTCTTCTTCTACTTCTATGTGCCTCAATGTTAGGTTTTTACTTTTCTGAAAACCTAAGTGATACAACTACCCCACTACTCAATTCCAATTGGGCCTAAATAATACCGCACGACACCTCCTAAGCCCACTTAATTCAATTAATAAACTCCCTTTTTACTCTATGTCTCATATTTTCCGGTCTAATCTTGATTACTCGGAAAATTCCCAAAATAATAGATGTCGCTCTAATAATATTTCTTATACTAAAATTATTAAAATTCTCGATTAAATATTGATCCTCTATCCCGAACTAATACCGACTAAATCGTCCCAAAATGCAAAAAATTTCAATAAATGTCACAAATGACTAAATTAAGCAAATAATTGTTTTTCCGGGCGTTACAACCATGCTAGAATAAATAAGGGGATACATCATGGAAAAGTGGGCAACAAACAGGGTGAAATTCCCTTTATTAAGTGATGGGGATGTTCTGCCAAACATTGAGAACAAAGTGATAAAAAGAAGCTCTTAAACAAATTATTGGATTGTAAGCTATAAAAGTGATTTAATTCAGACTCCTACTTTCTTTAGATTTTATAGTTTATATGACTTGTTAATCTTTTCTGTAGGATGTCATCTGAGTTTATAATTGAAGTAAGACACATTAAGCACCAAGGTAACATTTTTGGGGTCAACCTAAAGGACCATGATTGTTCATGCATAAAATGGCAACTGACAGGTCTGTCTTGTGTTCATGCTCTGTCTGCAATGAAGAATAGAAGCATGATTATTGATGATTACATCCCAGAATTCTATAAGAAGGCAAGGTATGTATCTGTGTATGAAACTACCATTTATCCTATTAATGGGACAAATTTATGGGTTAGAACAAAGTACCCAGATGTGCAACCACCAAATTCAAAAAAATGCCAGAAAGACCAAAGAAGAGGAGGAACCGTGAGCAAGGTGAAATTGATGGGACAGATAGGAAAATGAGAAAAACTGGCATGGTGCTTAGGTGCACCAGGTGCAGACAGACTGGACACAATAAGTCCACTTGTAAGAGGACACAACCACCAACAGAAGCAATACAAGCACAAGCAAGTCAACCAAGGGCACAACCCACACCTACTCAAGTAAGTTAGCCAACACCCACACTAAGACCAACGCAAGCATCTCAACCAAGTGCATCACAAAAAAGTCAACCAAGTGCATCACAAAAAAGTCAACCAAGGGCATCTGTTACAAGTAGGGGTGGCAAACGGGCATGCCCGCCCCGTTTAGGCCTGCCCCGTTTAGGCCTGCCCCGCAAAAGCCCACGAAAAAACGGGGTGGGCATATTTGAGAGTGCGGGTCTAAAACCTTGCCCCGTCCTGCAAAAAAGTGAGGGCGAGACGGATAAAGACCGTGGGCATTGAATCTTTTAGGTCTTAAAATAGTAAAATTGTATGAAAAAGCTCATGCCCGCAAAAGCCCGCAAAAAAACGGGGCAGACACATTAAAGGGAGCGGGCCTAAAACTTTTCCCTACCCCGCGAAAAAGTGCGGGTAAAATGGGCTTTCCCCGCGGGCCTAGCCTGTTTTTCCACCCCTAGTTACAAGGCCAAAGAAGTTGCCTTATAAGAAGCCAAGACAAGCATCTGTTACAATGCCTCCAACTTCAAAGGGACTAACCAAAAGATTGAGTGCATCACAAAATGCAGTTGGACCTACAACAAGGAGGACCACTCCAACAAAAATGAACAACACAAAGAAGCCCATTTAGATTTATGTACTTTATGTTTTAAGACCATAGTTGATGTTATGGTATTTTGAAGTGTTTATGTTATTTAGTTTAGAATTGTCAGTGACAATTAATGTTGATGCGTTTTGAACAAGGTTTAGAATTATCTGTTTTAAGACCTAAGTTTCAAGTGTCAGTAACAAATTATATTTTGGTATGTAACAAATTGTGTTATGTTAACAATGTGTGTGTTAATCAAATTTGAAAAAGGTTTATGTTTATCAAAAATCTATTATACCAGATTATGTATGATTTGTTGTCCATATTTTGAACAACTTAAACACTAAAACAAAGAATACAACTTGGATATATTTCAAACAATGCATGTTTTACTACAACTTGAATAATGCAAAATAATACAACTCAAAATTCTCCCACTCTCACAGCAACTTGAGGTCTCTTACTTTATTTTGATTATTGAGAAAAATAAAACAAAATAGAACATAAACTTCTAGATCTTCTTCCACCTGATGGTGTTTCAAAGCATCCTCTAATTCCATATTATTGTGCCTAAAAAATTCAACCTGTTTTTTGGCTTCTTCCATCTCTTGACTAAGCACATCAATCTTCCATTGATCCTTCATCAGGGTTTGCTCAATTTCACCTCTAGCTTCTTCATAGAACCATTGAAAAAATCCATAACCAACATTACTGTATCCCTGTACATATTGAGAACGAAAATTGGTATGCATTACATAAACATTTCAACAACATTCACTTTATTAGTACTGAAACTAAAGCTTACCTTAAAATGTTGACAACCCCAAAATAGCTTTCCATAATTGTTGGTAGTTCTTGCCTTACGAAGTATAGCATTGTCTCCACAACGACATAGAGGCTTCCATGGAAAATTAGAGTTGCTAAATACCTGTGAGTCACTTCGGTTTCTATTTCATGATGACGACCCACACATATAGCTCATGATTAGATAACGATTTAGGTTTCAATTGGGGATTTCGAGAACCAATTTCGTTTAGGGTTGATTATAGGGGAAAATATATATGTGCTTCAGCAACAAGGGAAGGAGAAAACTGTGATGACTAGATATTCCACTAAGCAACAGCTCCATCCACATCATCTCTTTTAACGCCGTTAGCCATTATTTGACAGAAATGACCACTTTGCTTCTGTTAGATAACATAAGGGAGCAATTTGGAACTTTTAAAAGGAAGAGGACTAAAACGAACCCAGAGACATAGGTACGGGACCAAAAAGGGTATTAAGCCAAATAAAAAATATCTCTAAAATAAGAAAATGTATTTTTTGAATACACTAAAAATTCATACCTCATCCATTCGTAAGTGGGAGATGCATCTTTGTAAAAAATACGAAAGTATACATCCAGATAGGTAACGCGCCATATCTTTTCCTTTATCATTTCTAGCAAGACTTCCTCTAAGAAAAAAATAAATAATAATAATAATAATAAGGGTTAATAGTAGTTCACCTCCCTGTAATGTTAGCGAATTTTGCTGTTCCCACCTCCCTACCTTTTGGCAACGAGTTTTTCAAAAAAACCGTTGCCAAAACCTACCTTTGGCAACGGTGGGGGGTAAACCGAAACACGCTCATATTATAGGGGGTAAACTACTATTAACCCTAATAATAATAATATACTGCATCGCGCCTAATCTAAGAGCTTTATCAATCACTACTCAAGTCCATTCAATCTAAGAGCTTTCTCACATTTAGTAAGTTTTTTCATTTTCCTCCTTTTTTTATTTGTGACGCATGCATTACAAAATATGTTGTTTAAGGTACATTAGGTTGTAGTTAGACTCATAATATGTATTTTATTGAGGCATGCATTGACATTTAGAGCATATGACATGAGGCTTTTCTATGTTATTTTTGCCAATTCTGCATTTCAGAAAAATATGGAAGTGCACTTCCGTATTTTGTCTGAATTTGATTTTCCTGAAATACGGAAGTGCACATCTATATTTTTCCTACATTGTTTGTTTTTGTCTGCATTGTTTGATTTTTCATTTTTGTCATATGGGTTTAATTTTGTCTGTTTTGTCTACATTGTTTGATTTTGCATGACTTTCATGTGGTTTATTTGTAGTTAAAACGGCTAACAGTTAACACCAATTGAGTCATGGTAGAGTATCCCAACATGTATCTGTTCACAAGGAAAGAGCTAGACCGTTGCGACCATCGCTTGGTTCCAGTTCATTTGATACTGGGGTGTCTACTTTCAGAGTTCAGGCGTCTCCATTTTTTGTCTTTCCTAGTTGCACATGTCACTTGGTGAAACCCCGAAAGCTCCACCAGCCCATGTTGATACACCTGCTGCTGATGGTTTCATTCATGATGTGGTTCTTGAGGATTTTGGAGGAGGATCCTATGACATTTCACTACTGCCTCTGTATGCAAACCATGCTGCTAGGCACATGTGGGATGGAGAGCTTAAATAAATTTGTATTTATTCTTTGAAACATATGTGTTTTAATATTTGAACTTTATAATAATGATATTTTTTGCAATACCGCGATGCTTTAAAATGAATCAATCACAGTAGGAAGATTGCGAAGCTATAGCAGCCTGAGGAAAAATGGTTTCATGATGTGATGCAACTATTTGGTCTGGTTAGAATGTCATTCAACAATTTCAGAGTTTCTGAGCTCGGGTTTAAATGAACAAAAAGTAAAAAGATATAAATAGGAAAATAAATACATTCTTTGGAGAAAATAGCTTATTAGGCATAAATATATACTACTCGTCGCAAACTTAAACCTATCTATCAGTTGCACTCAACATACAATACTCGTCATTACCATCATGTATCTCTCACATCAATGTTCATCTCTGAAGCACCAACGAGACGTATCACAATTGATATCATCTCTAACGCAAAGTTGCGAGGACATCTGTATTCTTGCGTCAGCGATCTCTCGTGCGCAACTCAAACACGAAAGCATTAAGCTTACACACACAAGTGATTGTTAGCTCTAAATCCATCTCTAGAGTCTATAAGCTATAAGAAATCTATCCCTAACTAGAATTCATGAAGTATATCTCTATTGCAATACAGATCCAAACATAAATGCAAAAAGATTCAGGAAGATAATAATAATTTGTAAAGCATGTTTTATACAACTCCATGAGCGATAAATATACAAATGTTCAGAGAAAATATATAAACAAACCCAACATAAGAGAACTACACAAAGAGGAGAAGAGATAAACCAAACATCCCATGGGTTGTCAGCTCCGATTAATGAGAAATCCACCTTCGATCATCCAAATGCACGACCCGGTTGTTGTTTTCTAAGTTAATCTAACCTAAGAATGAAATTGATGAATTTGAGACAAAAAAAATCCCCAAAGACATAACCTAGCAAATGATTGGAAAAAGACATAAAGGCAAAACTTTCACAACCGCGCTAAGCCAACTCACTGGGCTGAGCGGGCTGCCACTTATGGTGAAAGCGTTTAGGGAACGACTCGCGTCTATTCTGAACCGCTACTGGAAGTATTATATGTGTTTTTAAACCACAAACTTATTTTAATGTGATGATGAATACTTTTAGAGAATCAACCAATTTCAATTGCTATAAATCGTTTAAGTGTTTGGTTGATAACTTGTTTTCAATGGCTTTGATTTATGATAGAAGCAATATATCAAACACTTGGTGATAATGTCCAAATTGAGTTATGTGTCAATGTGTGGTGACTTGTGATGATTATGCAGAATATTATCACACAAGTTTAACACTTGAAAGGTTAATCAATTTGCAATAATGACCAGAAATAAGCGAAATGCAAACGAAAAGATAAAAGCAATAAGAACACGATATTTGTTCAAGCAGTTCGTCGATCGTCCTCGCCACGACTACATCTGCCCCCAATTCCAAACGAGAATTGGGATGTCTTTCATTATGATTGAAAACAATTTGTACAAAGAAGATAACAAAGCAATAACGATAAACCGATTATGTTGATTCTTTGTATCTTCTTCCCCTTGATCTTGAGCCAGATCAAGTATCCTCCAAGAGCTTATCGTTGATTCCCTTTCTGCAGTGTTGTGAATTGCTCGAACCTTTGTTCTTCAATCTTCACACTCAGCTGAATCCTTGAAGAAGCCTCTTGATAAAAACCCCCAAAATTCACCAATCTTTGAGGACAAAATCCGCAGATTTTATTCACCAAAAACCCCACAAATCTTCACCCACTGGGAATCTTCAATTCCTTTCCATGGACGTTATTGATCTTGATCACAAACCCTCAACGCAAGAATGATTGTGTGTAATTGTGTTGGAGATGAGATGCAGAACGAAGATGAGAAGCCTTTGTGTATCTTTCAGTTGTTGGTGTTAAAAAATGAATAATTACCATATAATGATATATTTAGGTGCAGCACACCAAACACAGAGGAAACGCGTCATTTGGTAGATTTTGAGGTAATAGGTCGACCTACCTCATTGATTGGGTCGACCTAAATGGAGCAGATTCAACATAATTTTGTTTGTGTCCAGTTGCGTCGACCTGTTGAAGCTCTGGGTCGACCTAACTGCAGTTGAATTTGATTCTTGTGACTTTTCTTCAGTTTAGGTCGACCTAGGTACTTGGTTGAGTCGACCTAAATGGGACAGAGGTGAAACTTCTTTATTTGCTTCAGTTTGAGTCGACCTAAGGACTAGCTGGGTCGACCTATCTGAGACAAATCATTTTGCTGAGTGAATGAAGCTTTATAGGTCGACCTGGGCATATGGTGGGTCGACCTAAAGTGTCCTAGATAGTTAAAATCCTACTTTTTCTTGAGTCACTCACTTGTGCTTTGGTATTTGTTCACTTATGATGTTTACCATGAATCGAAAACTTCTTGATGAGTGTAGGCTTGTACTTACATACTCCCCCTTTTTGATGATGGCAAACATTGGTTGAATGACGTAAACTCCCCCGTACTTGAATGCATAAGCTTCCCCGTACTTGAATGCGTAAGCTCCCCCGTACTCATACTCTCTCATCTACTCCTCCTTTGACAACATCAAAACATTGAAACAAAGAAGGTAATAGGAGAAAAAGAGCGCACAAAATAATTTTAACAAGATAACGGTTGACATACCATAATAGTAATAAAACATAAGATCCAAGTTTAAAGCATGTTATGATTACAAGCCAAGCTGAAATTCAAATGATAAAAGATGTATAAACATGATATGAAATGAAATGCAAAGCTATGAACTCATGAAATGAAATGTCCTCTAACGTCTGCCTTGCCTTCCTCTTCCTCTCTGAAAACCTTGAGGTCTATCCTCTTCAACTTGCTCAAGTAGGTCAAGAACGGATCTGTTGAGTATGTTGAAGCTTTGACTCAGACTAGCATGCCTATTAGTTGTTGTTTCTTCAAAGCGGTTCTGTCTTTCAGTGTGATTTGAGGCAAAGGTCTCAAAATCACTTTTGTGCTCTTGAGCCAAGTGATGCAGATGTTCATACTGAAGTTGATGCTCGTTGTAGCGTTCCTGTTGAACTTGTTGCATGTTCTGAAGCTGGAGCTGTTGTGCCTCAAAGTGTTGTTGTTGAAGTAGTTGCATGTTCTCTAGCATGGAAATGATGTTGGATTGATCCGGTTGCGGTGGAGCTGTGTATCCCCAAGGAATTTCTTCTTCTTGAGGAGGTACATATTGCCAATTCGAGTCTCCATCATGAGGAACATATTCCATGACATGATCATCATCAATAGGCATGTCAAGGTCATGTTCTTCCTCTTCATTTCCTCCAAGAGAACCAAATTAAGCAGGATCATCATAGTTGTAGATAATTTTTCCAGTCACCTTTTGGATGAGGTAGTATGCTTGCCTATTTGGATCCCAATGATAGCCCATGAGTGTCAAAGTTGTTTGAGAAAACTCTTGAGGATGTTTGATCCTGGTGTAAGTCAACCCATCAATCATCATACCAAAGTGGTTCACAATTTTTTGAATGATCGATCCATAGAATATAGCGGTAGTTTTCTTCTTGACCTCATAGAATTTTGTGGTTAGAAAGTAGGGCCAGTCCACACGAGTCTTGTTTTGTAGTAAGTACATCAACACAATCTCATTTCGTTTAATCCTAGAGTATCCACCCGATAGTGGTCGAATGATTCGGGAGATGATCCAATTTAATAGCCTAGGATTTCTCTTTAGGTGCCCTGCTGTGATGGTTTCATTTGGTTTATCAAGAATGGTGGGGTCCTTGAGAATTGATCTCATGTAGGCCAGGTGATCATAGTTTGTCGGAACATCACCATCTTCTACATGAAATTCATCACCCTCTAGGGTAAGGCTAAAAATGTTGGCCCAAACCTTTTTATCAACAAGGTGTGAGCGTGACCCCATCTTGAACCGGAAATAACATCCCTCGCCTTTTTGTAAATCGGCATAGAAAGCACGAACAATATCTTCATTATATGGAGTGTCACACTCCAACAGTGGATGGATATTTTGATGTTTAATAAGACTAGTAATTTCAGGAATATTCATACGGTCTTCTACCTTAGGGTTGTACACATATTGCTTAATGATTTTCCGTTTCATGTGCCATTTTTCAAAATCACCCTTACAATAGGGATGAACGAGAGCGAGAGCACTTACCGGTTGAGATGAAGATCCGGCGGCGACTTCTTTTCCTTTTCTGGACTTGGGAGGCATTGTTGAAGATGAATTTGGGGAAGATGTTGAAGGTTTGAGAGATTTGGTGCTTGGGATGTTAGGGTTGCCGTAGAGAGATTGTGTTTGAGAGGGAGGAAGAGATGAAATGAATGGATTTATATGAAATAAACATGGGCCGGGTTGACCACCTAAAAGCCCAAATTTAGGAATTTTTGTCGCAGTAGGTCGACCTAATGATTGGCTGCGTCGACCTAAACAGAGCAGTGTCTGTGAGTTTTTAAAAAAAACAGAATAGGTCGACCTAAGGCTAAGCTAGGTCGACGTAACTGATAGTGTTTTTGAAAATTGCTTCAGTAGGTCGACTCAATGCCAATTTGGGTCGACTCAAAAGACCCCAAATGCATGGAATGCAGCAAAAATCATATGAATTGAAAATATATGCCTGTTCTACCATATGGACACTTAAACTACCAAAAGTATGCTTAAACATGACACATTATGCTTAATGATAAGCACTCTAAATGTAAGTGAGAATCATTGAAAAGCATATATGAGGTCACTATAATCATGTCAATTGATTGCATATTACAGAATCAATAATATTTTTGGAAGTGGACGACAAACATGTTACCGCTTTCTCGATTTTCAGATATCTTGTCATCATGATGTAAGGTGAGGTATGTTCCTTTGGTCAATGTAGCACGATCCTTGACTGATGGCGTACTACCTTCACACTAAAAGATATGTTAGCTTGAACATAATCAATAGATAGAATTAGAATAATTAGATAAACAAGACTATATTTAGCTCAAATTAGAGATATCCAATATCCCTAATTCTCTGCGAATGTTGAAGAAAGGCTCGGTTGCAATAGGTTTGGTAAAGATGTCCGCTAATTGCTTCTTGCTCTCAACATGCTCAAATACAACTTCTCCTTTTTCTACATGGTCTCTTAAGAAGTGATGCCTTATTTCGATATGCTTGGTTCGTGAGTGTAGCACAGGATTTTTGCTTAAGTTGATGGCGCTTGTGTTGTCACACATGATTGGTATGCGATCAAGTTTGATGCCAAAATCAATAAGATGTTGTTTGAGCCATAATATCTGAGCACAGCAACTTCCGGCAGCTACATGTTCTGCCTCAGTTGTAGATAACGCGACTGATACTTGTTTCTTGCTGTGCCAACTTATCAGTGAGTTTGATAATAGATGACATGTGCCACTGGTGCTTTTTCTGTCAGATTTGCATCCAGCAAAGTCGGAGTCGGAGAATCCCACCAAATAGCATTCATTTCCTTTAGGATACCATAGACCATATGTAGTAGTTCCACGGAGATATCGTAGAATTATTTTTACAGCTTTTAGATGTGATTCCTTTGGGCACGATTGGTATCTCGTGCACATACATACGCTAAACATAATGTCCGGTCTTGAGGCTGTGAGATACAATAGTGAGCCTATCATGCCTCGGTACAATTTCACATCAACCTCTTTACCTTTTTCATCCTTGTCTAGGTTGCTATTGGTTGCCATAGGTGTGTCAATCTCCTTTGCCTCACTCATTCCAAATCTCTTGAGCAATTCTATGCAATACTTAGTTTGGCTAAAGAAAGTTCCATGACTAAGTTGCTTGATTTGTAGACCAAGGAAGAAGTTCAATTCTCCCATGAGGCTCATCTCAAATTCACTTTGCATAAGCTTAGAAAATTCTTTGACAAGTTTTGCATTAGTTGACCCAAATATTATATCATCTGCATAAACTTGAACCAAAAGTATATCTTTATCTTTTCTTTTAATGAAGAGAGTAGTGTCAACTTTACCCCTAAAGTATCCTTGACTAAGTAGAAATTTGCTTAAACGTTCATACCAAGCCCTAGGGGCTTGTTTGAGACCGTATAAAGCACGTTTCAACTTGTAAACATGTGTTGGATACTTGTAATTTTCAAAACCGGGTGGCTGAGCTACATAGACCTCTTCATTAATATAGCCATCTAGAAAGGAACTTTTAACGTCCATTTGAAAAAGCTTAAAGTCTTTTAAGCAAGCATAAGCAAGCAAGAGACGAATTTCCTCAAGACGTGCTATGGGAGCGTACGTCTCTTCAAAATGAATAACTTACTCTTGATTGTAGCCTTGAGCTACTAATCTAGCTTTGTTTCTAGTAATAACTCCATTTTCATTAAGTTTGTTACGAAAAACCCATCTAGTACCGATTACTTGATGTTCTCCCGGATAAGGGACAAGGTCCCATACATCATTCCGTTTAAACTGGTTTAATTCTTCTTGCATAACCATTAGCCAATGCTCATCAAGTAATGTGTCCTTTGCGTTTTTCGGCTCAACTTGTGAAACAAAAGCAAAATGATGACAAAAGTTACTTATCTTGGAGCACGTTGTAACGCCCTTTGAGATGTCACCTAATATGTTGTCGATTGGATGATCTTTTATGTTTGTCCAGGCTTTGGGAAGATTTTCGTTGTTTGAGATGCTTTCTTTTTCAACAATATTATGAGCTTCATCTTTCTCTTCCTTAGCATCTTCCTTTTCAATAATTTCACTTTCTTCTTCCTTTTCTTTGACAATGTCCTCAATAGATGGGCCTGCACTATCAAAAGATATACCTACACTTCCTTTACCAAGTATAGCTCCCCGATTGTTGTCTCCATAGGTGACATATCCCTTTTTCTTTGCGTGGAACTCAACAAAAAGTGATATGTCTCCCGTCATGTGTCTTGAACATCCGCTATCAAGGAACCACAACCTTTCGGCAATGTCAAGACACTTTTCACGTTTCTTTTTCTTGTGTTGATGAGCCATAAGACATAGATTTGCCGATTCTTCTTCATCGCTTGATGAGTCTTCACTAGAGGAATCACTTTCCCATGCTATATAGGCTCTGCTAGGCTTGTTGTGACCTTTGCTTTGATTCTTCTCTTTCTTGTTTGTACTTGCTGAATTGCTTCCTATAGTTAATCAAACTTTTGTCGGAGTGTTTTACTCCATTTTTCCTTATGTATTTGTTGTATCTTCGCACAAACAGTCCTATTTCCTCATCATTCGAATCTTCCTCATCACTAGTGTCACTATCCTCTTGCTCTTGCTTTGAGGTCTTGGAGCTTGAAGCCTTTAGAGCTATTGACTTCTTCTCTACCTCTTTCTCCATGTTCTTATCTTTCTTTACCTTTTTCTCATGCATGTCAAGTCATTTAAGATGTTGCTCATGTTCTTCAAGTTTACCAAAGAGAGTGGTGATGTCTAACGTTTTTAGATCATTTGCTTCCTTTATGGCTGTAACCTTGGGTTGCCATTCCCTGGTTAAACATCTTAAAATTTTGTTAGTAGCATTTGCATTGGAAACAGGTCTATCAAGAGAATTTAAACGATTTATAAGATGTACGAATCTCTTTTGCATATTTCCAATGGTTTCACCATTTTCCATATGAAAGAGTTTAAACTCTTGAGTTAACATGTTGATTCTAGCTAGTTTGACATCATCCGTGCCCTCATGTGCAACTTTCAATGTGTCCCACATAGCCTTAGCAGTTTTACAATGGGAAACGCGATAATATTCATCAACTCCTAGAGCTGAAATCAGAATATTTCTCACTTTCCAATCGTATCCGTACTTCTTTTCATCATCCGCATTCCAACTAGTTTCTGGTTTAGGAATGACAGCACCTGCCTCATTGGTCATGGTAATTTCAAAAGGACCATTAACAATTGCTTTCCAAATGTTCCTATCAATGGAGTTGATATGAACACACATACAATCCTTCCAATAGTCATAGTTTTCACCGTTGAAAACTGGAGCTCTATTGTGAGCCCCTTTAGGTCCGGAAGCCATTTGTCCAATAAGTGTTTCACGTAGCAAGGAATAAACCAGAGCTCTTGATACCACTTGTTAGACGCTAGGCTTCAGTATCTATAGGGGGTGAATAGATACCTCAGAATTCAATCGAATTTTCTTATTAAAAATATGGCGAAAGCGTTTAGGGATCGACTCGCGTCTATTCCGAACCGCTACTGGAAGTATTATATGTGTTTTTAAACCACAAACTTATTTTAATGTGATGATGAATACTTTTAGAGAATCAACCAATTTCAATTGCTATAAATCGTTTAAGTGTTTGGTTGATAACTTGTTTTCAATGGCTTTGATTTATGATAGAAGCAATATATCAAACACTTGGTGGTAATGTCCAAATTGAGTTATGTGTCAATGTGTGGTGACTTGTGATGATTATGCAGAATCTTATCATACAAGTTTAACACTTGACAGGTTAATCAATTTGTAATTATGACCAGAAATAAGCGAAACGCAAACGAAAAGATAAAAGCAATAAGACCACGATATTTGTTCAGGCAGCTCGTTGATCGTCCTCGCTACGACTACATCTGCCCCCAATTCCAAACGGGAATTGGGATGTCTTTCATTATGATTGAAAACAGTTTGTACAAAAAAGATAACAAAGCAATAACGATAAACCGATTATGTTGATTCTTTGTATCTTCTTCCCCTTGATCTTGAGCCGGATCAAGTATCCTCCAAGAGCTTATCGTTGATTCCCTTTCTGCAGTGTTGTGAATTGCTCGAACCTTTGTTCTTCAATCTTCACACTCAGCTGAATCCTTGAAGAAGCCTCTTGTTAAAACCCCCAAAATTCACCAATCTTGGAGGACAAAATCCGCATATTTTATTCACCAAAAACCCCACAAATCTTCACCCTGGGAATCTTCAATTCCTTTCCATGGACGTTATTGATCTTGATCACAAACCCTCAACGCAAGAATGATTGTGTGTAATTGTGTTGGAGATGAGATGTAGAACGAAAATGAGAAGCCTTTGTGTATCTTTTAGTTGTTGGTGTTAAAAAATGAATAATTACCAGAAAATGATATATTTAGGTGCAGCACACCAAACACAGAGGAAACGCATCATTTGGCAGATTTTGAGGTAATAGGTCGACCCACCTCATTGTTTGGGTCGACCTAAATATAGCAGATTCAATATACTTCTGTTTGTGTCCAGTTGCATCGACCTGTTGAAGCTCTGGGTCGACCTAACTGCAGTTGAATTTGATTCTTGTGACTTTTCTTCAGTTTAGGTCGACCTAGGTACTTGGTTGAGTCGATCTAAATGGGACAGAGGTGAAACTTCTTTATTTGCTTCAGTTTGAGTCGACCTAAGGACTAGCTGGGTCGACCTATCTGAGACAAATCATTATGCTGAGTGAATGAAGCTTTATAGGTCGACCTGGGCATGTGGTGGGTCGACCTAAAGTGTCTTAGATAGTTAAAATCCTACTTTTTCTTGAGTCATTCACTTGTGCTTTGGTATTTGTTCACTTATGATGTTTGCCATGAATCAAAAACTTCTTGATGAGTGTAGGCTTGTACTTACAACTTATTCCCAAAATATTTGCACCTGAAAAAGGTATCGCGCTTTGTGGGTTGACCGCGCTAAGTGGGCTCAAAAATTCAATTCTGTCTCTTTTATTGAAAATGGTAGTGTGCTGCACTTTGGGCTAAGCGGGCTCTGTAGAATTTTCTTCTTTATTTCTCCAAAATTGTGTATTCGAAGCCGTACCTTCGACACTTTATTGCTCAAGGCTCCAATACGCTCCAATACCTATAAAATGAATGAAAATTGGTCAAACAGTACATAAACGAACCAAAAACTCAAGTATACTTTTTTTTATAGAGTGGTCTCCTTCCTTCCATACCGACTAATCCACCCGAGAGAATTACTGCCCCACGTAGCCTCCGAAAGTTGATCCTAGGCTCCTTCAAACTCAGGACCTCAAGGGGAGCATACCCTTGAGACCCAAGCACCCTCCCACTAGGCCAACCCTCTCGGGTTTCAAGTATACTTTTATTTACACAAAAGTTGGGGTTTTACTATAAAAACCGAAAGTATGAAATCAATAAGTTCCATAAATATATACTCAAAATAACGATATTTTGGCACTTATCAACTGCAAGATTTATGCATGACGAGTTATACTATTATTAACCACGGTATGTTGTTAGCCTTCGTTGAGAGATGACGCTCAGAGACGTCATCTTTTCATCTTCCACATGGTGATATGTACATCAGACTGGATGAAGAGTAATCACTGCTACATCTTTCGATCAAGAGAAGATTATTAGACAGCTCCATAATGACCAGACCTAATGCACTATACATGTTAGTTACCTTTTTGGGAGTTGACCCATGTGATTCCAAAAAGGATATGGATGACACTATAGGGTGTCATGCTAGATGTGTATTTAAGGAGAAGTTGTATATAGACCACCTGGCTGCGACAGTGGAGGCCGATGGTGATGATGTATAAGTTTTGCATCATAGAGCATGTGAATTGAGGTCACACCTCATGTATTTAGTTATCACATCTATATTTATGAACAAAAGGGTTTCTTACATCAATGTGGTTTTACCTTAGATACTTCATTGACTTCTAGTGAATTTATGAATACGACTGAGGGCGCTTCTTTGGTTTACTTGTATTCGAGGTTAGGTGAAACTTATCTTTGGAAGACCATACAAATAAGAACAAGTTGGACACTATTTACGAAAATATAATTAGAACTTTACTATTACTAATATTTCATAACACTTGTGCTACATCATTACTAATATTTCATTTGTACCATTTTCAAGCATGGATCATCCAACACTTTCCACGTATCTTTGGGGGGTCATATGTGGATGACTATTCTAAGGATTTTCCACGTGCTTGTGCATTCGTCTCACCCAAGGGGAATTAGGCAACCAATCTGATCACACTACAATAGATAACATATGCTACACATCATATGATGATCATCGCAGATGCATTCTTTGAAGGAAATAAACTTCAACTCTAGATGGATGGCTTAAGGGTCACGCCTAATTTATTCATATCTTCCTGAGCGAGTAATGTGCTAGTTTGGGTTTCTATAGGATGTTCCAAGAGACCCCTCCGTCTCTTCTCCTCCCATTATCATCTACAAAGATTTTGATGTGATGTTCGATGATTTCTATAGTTATATGGTACCATAGGAAGCACGAAGTGTACCGGCTCCTCAACCATGAAGTAGTGCATTCGCCTACATTAAATGGTATTTCAGAGTGTCACATCATTACATGACACCAAATGTTCGCAGAGATCCACCTAAGCTAGCTCATTAGGATAAATTAGAACAGAAGCGGGCTTAGGCAGACCATGTCGCTGATGTGTTACTTGCATGTCCTCGTATTATAGATATTACATGAGCGAGTATAAAAAGAAGGGAGTTTCCATAAGGCACTCCTGTGAGGCCTACTATATAGGACATTATATCGGAGGCACATATTGTATTGCATTACATGAGGTAGAGAAGGAACATGATGGCCAGATATACCTAGTAGTTCACTTTGACTTCTATTTTGATAGTATTTATATAATGGTTATTTGTCAACAATGGTGTTTAATTATGGATTCTGGATTGATTCTAATATATGACATTTTAGTTGAATTACATCAGTGTATGGTTTAATTGATAATAAATTTATTTTTCATAGTATACTTAGTATAAATGGATAATATAAGATTTCTTAAAAAGTGTCAAATTTATAACAAAGTTGATGTCAAAAATTGGCGGGTTGGGTTGAGATTTTGGGTCCGCCGCCCACCAAAACCCGCCCCGCCAAAATCCGCCGCCCGCCAAAGCTCGCCCCGCCAAAGCCCGCCGCTCGCCAAAATCTGCCTTGTTTATTCGTTCAGCCCGTCTCGCCTTAAGTCCACCCCTTTTTTTAGTTAACTCTAATAATTTCAATTATTGATAGTTTTAATCTATACATTTATTTGTAAATATATGTATTATTTTTTAAGTAAAATTTGTTAAAAATATGCTTTTATAAAAAATTGTTTTAAAAAATAAGTGAAAAATTTAATTTAAAGATAAAAAAACATATTAATCTATTAAAAAAATGAAGAAAAAAATATAAATAAAAAATAGACGGGCATGATTTTTATGCACATTTCACTTGGCGGGCTTTAGGCGGGGAAGACACGGGACAGGGCGGGCGGTCCCTTTTGCCATCCCTAACCACGTTGATCCCCAACCAACCACCAGAAAGAGGTCTCGTTCCTTCCATAAATGTCTCAACACATGAGGATTACCATTCTAAGGATCACAAAAGATCTCAACTGCAAGAGCATCCAATGGCTCTCCACATTTCACTCCTAACAAATAGCAAGTTTGTTATATCATTCTCTCTATATATAAAGAAGACGCCAAATTGAGGTAACAAGTTTCAAATTCAATTTCATTTCACTCTTTTTTATCACATAGTGACTTGAGCATTTGAGTGCTAATCTTGCAGGTCCCTCCACTCCACCATATCAGAAATTACGATTCGCCGTCACCGTCATTCCTTCTTTCATTTCTGATTTCACAACGGAACAATTATTTTTTGAAAATCCATATTTTAAACTCAGATCTATGGAAGAACGCAAGAAATATGCTTGTGATGCCTTGGACAAGAAGTGGAGATTTTCATTTGTGTCATTCTAATATGAAGACATGTACATGGTTAGCTGAAAAAATTGACTAAAACTATCAAATTATTGGCTTGGGTTTCATACAACTTGACTTCAAAATATGGAGTTTTTTTTTTTTTTGCAAGCTTGTTTGCAATCTTTGCAGTTGGAGAATTGTTATCGGACAAAAATTTGAACGAAAGAAAATTGTTTTCGGATAAAGTTCTCATTTTCTCACCAACTTGTAAATCTACTATCTACATATTACTAAGAAATTGACCAAAGTGACAAAATTACCCTTCTCACTAAAAAATATTACACTATAAATTGGACAAAATAGTAATTAACAAAATCACCCTATCACTTTTGTATTGTCCAATGAAAATGAAGACTTTTGCCAAATGTCAATTGCAATATTTAGGATTCAACTTTTTCTCCCCAACACACATCTTCTCTCTCTTATTTTAAATTTCAAATTTCTTTCACATTTCATTTTCCCACACTTTCTTACTTTCATTTTAATTTTTCTCCATTTACTTGTCATCACAAAAATTATAATCTATTTTTTAATTTTAATAAAATTAAATATTTATTTATCTTACGGGTCACTATCAACACAATATTTAATTTATTTTAATTGATCATTCCACATTTTCTTTATCTTAATTAAAATTTAAAATTTATCTCACATTTTTTTCACACTTTTGTACTTTCTTTTCTAATTTTTTCACTATTTATTTATTATTCCTAAAAAAAATTATTTTTTAATTTTAATAAAATTAAAAATTTTGTTTTCTCCCGGGTTACTATCAACACAATATCTATTTTATTTTAATCAATCATTATCTTTATTTGAGTAATAATATCCTTATTTTTTTTCTCCATCTCAATTTTTTTTTATGAATATTTAATGAAATTAAATTTATATGATTATTGTTCATTTTATATTTGTATTTAAATATATTTTATATCGCATCAAAGATTTTCTTTTTATTTCACGGGTCATTATCAATACAATATCTATTTTATTTTAAACAACAACTACTATTAATTGAGAGATAATTTTTATTTTAAATGTTAAAATTTCTTTTTTTTTTCTCCAACTTATAATTTTTTTATATAATTATTTAATATAATTCAATTTATATGATATTTTTCATTTATAATTAAACAATTCATTTTAAATTTATACGTATCTAATTAAATTTTATACAATATCAAATAAATTTACCCGTGCGGAAGCACGGGTATCTTACTAGTTTATTTTAAAAGCCTTAAAAATACTAAAAGATTATTTTATTTTCAAAATACTGAAAAATGGATTTGTTTTTGGATATTGTTTATTTATATTTAATTTAATTATATATATATATATATATATATATATATATATATATATATATATATATATATATATATATATATATATATATATATATATATATATATATATATATATATATATATATATATATATATATATATATATATATATATATATATATATATATATATATATATATATATATATATATATATATATATATATATATATATATATATATATATAAAATTAATAATAATATAAAATATATTTAACATGTCATTAACCGCTATTGTAAGTAAAAGAGACAATTGTATTATCGTGGAGAAGTTATGGAAAAATGATTGATTTACCTGATTAAATGCCACTTTAGGGAAAAAAGACATCTCTTTAAAACAAAATCCCACATACATCTTGATTCATAAAAGGAATCATGAAATGAAATAAAAATCCACCCTAAACCTATCCCTAGATTTCATATTTGAGAGAAAAATATACGGAGAATAAACATGGCTGGCTTGAACAAGAGCAATCAGGCCCACAATGTAGGGCTTAAAAAAACGGAGGTCTCAAAAATTTGGGCGGTGAGCTTTAGTAATATAAAGTTAAAAATAATCACAAAGTTATTGGTACCTTAATACTACTTGAAAAACAAAGGGATTAATGTATTTAATTTGTTCGAAGACAAAAAAATTAAATGATGATGATGCTTCAATTCTAACGTCTAGAAGAATTCTCATGGTCCAACTAGTTAGAAGAATAACTTTTTTAACGATTACAACTTTCCAAGATATATTTTGGAAATTTCTCTCACAATCTCAACTAAACAAAAGAGGAATATTCAATGATCATGACAGAGTATGTGCATTTAGTGTACTAATTCTAATCTAATCTAGCAGAAAATCAGCTCATGGCTTGAAATTGAGTTGGTAGAGGAAGATTGCAGTAGAGAGAACTTCTCAGGCTCATCAAAATAACTTAGTGGCAAGGTAGACAAACAGAAAAAAAAGTATAATCTGGATGACTTCTTGTTGGTGTATTTGGAACAAACGGAATGCAATTATGTTTCTTGTTGGTGTATTTGGAACAAACGGAATGCAATTATGTTTAAAGGTGGGATTGGGGATGTTAGAGTATCTCTAATATTTTTTGTGAATATACATTTTTTTTATTTATAAATAAAATTATCTCAAAATAGATAAATTTCTTAGTAATTAAATTCATTAAATAATTATTTATCAATACTATTTTTTATCGTAACATAATTAAATTATTGTTCGATGAAAAATATATTTTCCCTTTGCAAAATATTTCTATAACATACATCAATCACAAAAAATGTATATAATACCTTTAAATTTTCATCAAATTCAGAGTTTATTGGAAATTTAAATAGCATATGATTTTTTTATTTTCACCAAACCCGGATAAAGTTGGATAACTATATATTATGTTTATTTAATAAGATAATTTATTATAATGAAGCGGTGACATTATTGGTTGTGATATTTTTTATGAGCAAACATAGGTAAGAATAAAATATTATAATAATACTACTTTTGATCTTATCATACAAAGTGAGGTCAAAGAAACATAAATCACATTTAGAGTGAATTATAAAAGGACAAACAATATGATAAATAAATTAAATAATATATGTATAATAATTATTAATAAATTTAATTTTTAATCTCTCCAATACACACAAAAACCATTTTCGCACTCAATAAAAAAATATAACTCATCTGGACAATCTGCTACTGTTTTACAGGGAAGACCACCTGCATTGTCAAATAAAAAAAAATTTACTATAAGGTGATATAATATTCTATATAAAATAAATTTGAAAATTTGAAATTGGTGTGAAAGTTAACATACTTCTACTGGTTACAACAATAAATAGAGAAAGAAAAATAGTCAAAACATAAACAAACATGGTAATTTGAACCATATTATTCCTCCTTTACATGTAATAACAATTTAAGAGAAATGTTGATAGCTTTATAATTAAAATTTGCATGCTTTGTTAACTTTATTGAAATAGTTTCTAGCACTTAGAAATTACAAAAAGCCATTTACAAAATTTAATACGTCATGTGTATCTCTTTAGCTCACTCAATTGATTACTTAAATTTAATAAAGATATCTCATTAAATTTTTGATGATCATTAAAGTTTATTATATTTTTTATTAAATTTAATTATATATATTTTATTTATTGTGTTTGGTAGTATATACGGGAAATATTCAAAAGGGGAAACAACAATAATAAATAATGAAAAATATATATTATATAAATACATGTAATGAATGATGAAAAAAATTATGTAAAGAAGACATCTAGAAGTAACAACACATTTATTTTTAAATTAGAAATACTATAACATGATTTTTTTTAAAACATTTTATATCAAAGCTAATACATATAATTCATTTTGTCTCTAAGTTCAATGTTAAAAGTTTTATCTTTTAACCTAAATTGGTTACTAATACTACCATTAGTAATAATAATTCATCCTTCTCAACTTTTTAAAAAAGTTAATTCATATTAAATGTAGAAATTGTAGATTTTTTCTTTATCCACCTCCCTATGGGGGTCACCTCCAGCGAAAATCCCAAAATACCCCTGCTTCGGAAATGAACTTCCGAAGCGCTTTTTTTTTAAAAAAAATTTTCTTAATTCGGAAGTGCATCTCCGAAAACACCTCATGGGGGTGTCTTCGGAGATGAACTTCCGAAACACCTCATGGGGGGTGTCTTCGGATATGAACTTCCGAAAACACCTTTGTTCAGATTTTGGAGGGTTTCGGAAGCTCATTTCCGAATTATGCAGAAACAGAGATTTTTTTTATGTTTTTCTTAACAGTTTCGTATTTTTAATTAAAGGAAAGCGGGAAATAATATAAGCGACATATAAAGGTGAAAATACTAATATGATAAAAAAAAGTAATATATACAACCGATCTGAATCCAAATAATAATAATAATGTGCTAAAGATACAATCCCAAAACAAAAAATAAATAAACCCGACCACTACTGGGTGTGCCTAACCCTCTCACCCTGGGCCCTCCTCTGCCGCCTGTACCCCGCCGCACGGCCCGCATCAGTGACGATCATCTCCATCACAGCCACAGCCTCTGGACCGCCCTGCTGAACGACACCTCGATCCAACGCGTCCCGCCCAAGCATCTCTATCCGCTGGCAGATCGGCATGAGATCAATGGCGTGGTCATCCTCGGCCTGCTGGTTCTCCAGGATCTCCTCGTGTGCTGGCCTAGGAGCGCCGGGAACGTCGGGTGTAAGCAAAGGATGTGACACCCGGTAGAACCATGTGACGTATCCCTCCTCACTGTGCCAGTCCTGGGTGACCCGAGTGAGACGGTACTCCAGTGGTACCACATGATCCTCCCAATGCTCCCATATGGCAGTGAGCTGCACTCGGGTCACAGTGTCGGGAGCAGCCTCAAAGGGTGACCTGGGTATCCGCTGCACGAATCCGAACTGACGCATGCACCGCTCAGGGAGATACCGGACCATGATGCCGGTCCCGCATGCCAACCAGCCTGAATATAGAGATATGCCGTCAAAGGGGACAATCTGAGCGTAGTCGACGAACGGCCTCCAGGTGATGTCGTCGTGCAGAGTGCGGTCCAAGTATCCACGGTATGGTCCCACCGCATCGTTCCCCCTCTGGAGATCGTATATGGCGGCCCTGGGCAAGGCGTCCACGTACTCAGGATCGAGGTGGTAGCCGTGGATGCGGGAGAAGTAGGAGATGATCCAGCTCTGAAACAGAAACAAGATAATGTATTAAAATTAAATACAAAACATATATAAATAAATAAATACGATAATGTATTAAAATGAAACGTACCGTGAGTAGTGTGCAGGATCCGACCAACTGCCTCGTCCTCCAGTTGGAGGCCTCATTCAGCTTCTGGTAGAGATATGCCAGAGTAGCTGACCCCCAGTTCCACTGGTGAACGGTATCCAGGTCCATGAAATAGCGGAGGTAGGTCACGTCGACGTACCTGGCACTCTTGTCCACAAAGCACGCAGCGCCTACCACATGCATGTACCAACACCGGAGAGCGCAGCCGCGGTGATACTGTGTGAACAGCTCGTCACCCTCACCCTCAGCCTCGGCAGCCGCGTCCAGGTGGTGCTCAAAATAAACGCTCAATGTGGTGAACCGGACATGAGGCCCATTTGTCGTGATGCACTCAAACTCAGCAACTTCGGGCTGCATGCCCAAATAGAGCGCTATCCACTCACTGGCCTCCACCCTCTGGATCTTGGAGTGGTGCAACAGCGGTCCCCTGATGGGCAGGTGGAGAAGACACTGCACGTCGTGCAAGGTGATCGTCATCTCCCCAACCGGCAGGTGGAAAGAGGACGTCTCCTTGTGCCACCGCTCCACAAATGCCCCCTGCATGCCGGTGCTGATGGTGGTGTACCCGGTCATGCAGAGCCCGCTAAGCCCTGAACCTCGCACATGGTCGTTAAACCACTGAGCTGCTGGTTTAAACAGACCAAAAATCTTCCGAGCGTGGTTCACCATTTTCAATGGCTCTCTCTCCTGTTACAAAAAAAAACAAATAAGCGACATATATTAAATAAGCGGACATATGTTAAATAAGCGACAAATAAACGGTTAGATTATAAAAAATGGTGACAAATAAACGGTTAAATTAAAAAATACCTCTCCCTCCCAGATTCGCCGAGCGACGTGATCGTGGTAGTGAATCAGCACGGAAGTGTCATAGGGCCCTCCCGGATAGCCATCCTCCTGCTCATCCTCCTCCCCGGCTGGAGGGTCAACATCCGGTACACCCTCCGGCTCGTAGTATGGCACTGGCACCTCCTCCTCCTCCTCCTCCTCCTCCTCCTCCTCTCGCTGGCGGGAAGAAGATACCCGAGCCAGCCGACTCCTAGATCCTGAAGGAGATGTACCCTCTCCCACGTCCACGGGAACTCGCACACGGCGTCCCCGGCCCTGCCCCTGTCCCTGGGTCGACGCCAGCTGCGCCGCCGCCCGCTCGCGTCTAGCCGACGCAGTCTGAGTCTCTCTACCCTGTCTGATGCGTGCTTGGTTACCTGACATGTTCCTGTAAACAATTGAAATCGATTAATATGCGAGACAAAGGAAGAAACAAAAAAAATTGAACTTCTGATACAGTTCGGAAGTTCATTTCCGAAAACTGGGATGGAGGTGTTTTCGGAAATGAACTTCCGAAACACCCCTGCGCAGAGCTTCTCTGCAACCTCCAATGGCAGACCCCAAAATCAAACTTTAAAACAACTAAAATTGCTTCTAAACAACCTAAATACTACTAACAACCTACCCATATATCATTTATGCAATTGAAAACCTAAATAACATGCATTTGATTAATAGATCTAACAAATTCAAAACTTACAAATTGGAGTGATTGAGTAGCTTTTGAATGTAGTAGAGCAAGTAGAATCAGCCTTTGGTGTTGCCTTGAAACTTGGTTTTGCAAAAATTCTCTTTGAGGAAGTGTTATGGTGATTTAGGGTAAATGAATGGGGGAGGGGGAGTGTTTTACTAAATCTGCAAAACGCGCAGCATTTCGGAAGTTCATTTCCGAAATGCTGTTTTCGGAAGTTCATTTCCGAAATAAGACAATTTTTTCAAAAAAAAAGGCGCTTTCGGAAATGAACTTCCGAAAACACCTTTTTCATGCATTTCGGAGGTTCATTTTCGAAGTCAGGGGTATTCTGGGTTTTTCTCAAATTGTATGAGTTGAACAAAAGTTGTGTTATATTGTGCAAGTAATAAAAGAAAATTATTTAATTATGCGATGTAGTATTGTCTCTCTATCAACATAAACAAATAAGTATATAAAATATAGGTTTGGATTTACAAAGTTTTATTTATTTATACATTATTTTTATTAATTAAATTTTGGGAATTTACGTGTAAAGAGGAGTGCTAGCAACACTCTCTTTTGAACACTCTCTCAAGCACTCACTTTCTTATTGGTTGAAACATGTGTGGGCCCCTCATTTTGAAAATAGGTCCCACATAAAGTAGTAGGACCCATACATGTTTCAACCAATAAGGAAGTGAGTGTTTGAGAGAGTGTTCAAAAGAGAGTGTTCCTAGCCTTTCTCTACGTGTAAAATATTATTTATAACTTCTTCTTTTTTATTAATTTCTCAATTTGTATCTTCAACCACTAACAATAATCTCGGAAATGATCATAAATGTGATGGTATTCGCAATATGTCCTCTTTTATGCAACGAGTTTTTAGTCATAGGTGTTTAAAAAAATTAATTGGATTTTCTACATGTGTAGTGTAATTGGAGAAGTCTTCTTTCATTTTTCTTCTTCGTAGTTGTGTATCCTCCTGCTCTTTTCTTGATTGGTCTATGTACATTTATTGGTTTGAAGCTTTTTGTTCTTCCTATCCAGTTCTACATTCTTCTTAGAGCATCTTTAATGGTAGTATTTTCTTTTGAGTTCTCCACCTATACATGCCACATCATAGTACCATTGCATTGCAATGCAACTATGAAAAAATTGTGGTACCCAATCAAATTAGTTTATGAGGTAAAGTTGTGGGCCCAATAATAAGTTTTTAGAATTATACAATTAAAATAAAAATTATAAAAATTATTTTAAGATGATGTGGCTAGTGGGACCCATAAAGAACCCAAAAATGGGTTACACCATTGGAGATGCTCTTAAGTTTCTTGATACACGCTTCCATCGCTCCTAAAGTGTTCAACAGTGTTATTATGATTTTCTTATGTTGTTTATGTTGCGACATTTCACGCCTTATAAACCTTTCCATCTCGTCCCTTCCCAATGATAAAAAAGGTTGGGGTGTGACTTCTCTTTCCATCAGCATGCTTCCAAGATGGCAAGTTTTTACTCCTAGTCATATCATTTTACTAGGTTTAGTTTGTTGGTTTGAATATGGGATTATTTGTCTAGAAGGGGGGGTATAATAAACAATTATATATCCCTTCTTTTTTACTTTTAAAATCAGATTACACAAGTGGAAATAAATATGGTGAAAATTTTGATTTAAATGGCTTTAAGCTATTGGAAGAATATTGTCGTAATACACACACGCACACACAAACACACACCAATGATTTGAAATGAAAATATGGACAATACAATAGACAATGTTTAAAGTTTTAAACAAAATTTTTGATGCACTTAACAATTAATTAGGTTTGAGCAATTCTGATTTCAATTTTTATAGAATAATCGATGATGTGATTATTTAAAAATAAAATTCCAATCAAACCTAGACTTATACAAATTAAGACTATCAACAATGAATGCAATAAACCTATGAAGCATACAATTCTATATTAAACGGTAAGTCTACCCAGACCTCAGCATCACAAACACACGCACTAGGGTGGCCATACATCCATTCATTTACACCCATCCAACTAATTATATATCAAAACATCTTTTTAAATTCAAATTTCAACCTCACGACACTATCAAATGGTGGTTTTGTGATTTCTTTATTTCTCAACCAAATCAAAAAGTGTAAAAAGCTATTTCGCTTGAAAGTTCACAAGGAATTCAGATATGGACATATGATCATAACATTCATTTATATTAAATGTATCACATGAATTTTGAACAAAACCAAAAAAAATAAATAGCTTTAGTACCCATGAGTTTAAGTTGGGTACAAGTACATTTAATGTAAATTATATGTTAATTTTAATTTATTTTAAAATAAAAAAATGATGTGGTATTAAATTCTACTTTTTGATTGGACGAGAGTATCGATACCCAACTAAACTCAAGGGTATCAGAGTGATCACCGTAATAAAAACACTTATCCAATTCTTTTTCACGCAAAACCCTTCTGCAAACTCAATCTTCACTACAAACCCTTCTCGATTTTTTTATCAATATGCCACAAAAATGAAAACAAAATATCAATATGCCACAAATTGAAAAAAAAATCTAAAATGCCCTCTTTTGCAGTTGGTGTTCGTCTAACCCTTGGCCGACCCATGAAAAAAAACTCATGCAGTTGGAGTTCGGCCAACCCTTGGACGAACACTTGAAAAATTGTAGAAAACTAATTAAGTCAGTTAAAAGGATACCTGACTTAACAAGCGGAAATTTTAGGTTTCGCGCTTGTTAAGTCAGCTATTCCTTTTAACCGACTTAATAAGTTTTCTACGTTAAGTGCGGAATCTGAAAATTCCACTTGTTAAGTCAGGTATCTTGTTTAACCGACTTAACAAGTTTTCTACAATTTTTCAAGTGTTCGTCCAAGGGTTGGCCGAATTCCAACTACATGAGTTTTTCTTCATGGGGTTGGCTAAGGGTTGGATGAACCCCAACTGCAAAAGAGGGCATTTTGATTTATTTATTTTTAATTTGTGGCATATTGATATTTTATTTTCATTTTTGTGGCATCAAATAATTTGTAACACCCCACACATATTATTGCCTAGGATAACATGCATATGGTATTAATTGGTACACGAAAGTCATACATAAGCAGTGGAAAACATATATAGTAGTAATACAAATACAAAGCCGAATGTATCATGGCCAAAAAGATACATAAATCCCAAGTAGTACTATACACCATCCAAAATAGAAATAGCTGAAGGGAACAAAACGATAAGGAATATCATCAAGAAACACCATCGCAAGTCTAATCCATCTTACCCTTGCCTTCATCCTGCCTCGAACCACCTGAAAAAGAAGATTATTGGAAAGGGGTGAGATTACTAAATCTCAGTGAGCCTCCATATCTTAAGGGTTCACTCGGTCCTACAGGGTACATACAAACAACGAATCCGCCGTGGATCTGGATTTTGCCTCCCTTTCGGGTACAAATACACAATATGGGTATTATCATCGTTGGAAGTCCCATGACTAACTAATCAAACAAACGCACAAACAGCACACAAGTATGCAGTCGCTAGTACAACCACGTCACAGTGTTTGTATCAGCCCATCGGCGAGGACCTAATGATATTGCCTATGTGGCATCACTAGGGGTGAATAAACAAGTGATCTTACCGACATGGTATCACAATTTCACCGTAACTACATCCGATGTTTTCCCGCTAGAGGAAATGCTTACATAGTACACGATGAGTCTACACCAGATCATTCCCATCGAGTACAAGCATTTCCCCGGTGTAATACGGTGAACTGACTTTTTATTAATCGGAATGTCGCGGTAAGCAAGAGTCGCCACCGACTTTTATTTTATCCAATTGGAAAGGCAAAAAGAACAGGAAAGACCTTTGAAAGATTTTGAGTTCGGGGGGTAAGTTATACAAAGGGAAGGTGTAAGGCACCCTTTGTATCCATGGTTATCCATGGGCTCTTAATTGCTTGGCTCACTTTGTTTTGTTTGAATTGTTTGAAAAGTGTCGTGTGTGAATAGTAAAGAGATTTTGTTAAGGACTTTAGCTTGTAAATAAGCGTAGCCTTGTTTTGAAAATATTTGAAAGTTAGTGGAAAAAGAGTTTGAATTTGATTTTGAATTTGAAATAGAGCAAGCAATTAATAGCAACTACCTTAAGTTTTAAAGTTTTGTTCTTTTAGTCTTTCAGGTGAAAGGATCTATCCATACCATAAGAGGGCAGGAAGTCTTTCAATTGGATGTGGAAGGGTCGTCGGGAATAATCGTTCGCCATAAGACTGTCCCTAGCCATAAAGAGGGCAGGTAGTCTAAGGGAAGGATATAATAGTCATTTTATTCTTTAGGCATCATGCGAGGATACCTTAGCAATTTGGGGACAATCATTCTGTATAAGGCAACCTCGAGGGAGTTTCAATAACTTTGAAGGCGACATTGCTTTAGGTATCCTCGGAATCGAGGGACTTTGACTATTTTAACAACTTAAAGGCAACAGGAAACAAGGCAGCAATTAATAGGCAATAGGCAACAAGAGAGGTTACCCTAGAGGTGAGTGTGTGCACCAATCACGTGATTGTATTCAGATAATATTTATCTTATAGTTATAGTTATCTAATTCTGTTAAAGGCTTGCACTCCCTAAGATTACTAACCACGCAGTTTAAAATTGCAGAAAATTAAAGGCGGAAAGATAAATGTCCTACGCTATTACAATAAACACCTGCGGGGATGGGGGAAATTAAAAGACAACAGAAAACCCTTATAGGGTCACAAAAATAAAAGGGAAAAATTAATTTCCACATCTTCTTCGCCTTGATCTTCTTTGAATCTTTGATTGACTCTGATCATCTGAGAAAATAATAGAAAATAAATAGCAGTTAGTGTAGGAGAGATTCATCGACTATTTGTATAAGCCCTAATTCAGTTTATAAGGAAAAAGGAGAAATGATATTTAAATAAAATAAAAAAAGAAAAGATTAGAAACTTAGCTTCTTGATTGGCATGGCGCGTAGTTGGAAGATTTCTGATTAACCCTAAAAAGCATTGACATGAAGAAGAGAAGCGTTAGTGCATTTAAGATTCGTTAACTATAGGTATAAACCCTATTTCACAAAACAAATAAATGGGATTGAACAAACCCTAAAAAGATAATGATGGGTAGATGAGCCAGAATAGAATATAATAATTATAAGGTTAAACCTAATATTTTAATTAATTAAGTGTATAAATAAAAATAAAAATTAAAGGATTGTAAAGAAAATCGAGTTTTCGATTTAAAAATAGATAATTATAAAACTATTATTTATATAAATGATTTATAGTAAAACAAATAAATAACAAAAGAATGATAAAAACAAAAACAAAAAAAAAAAGAATAAAAGATAATTATGTAATTGAAAAATAAAAAAAAAAAAATAAAAAAAAATTTAGAGAAACTTAGCTTGGATCAGGTGTGTTGAGTTTGCGAAGGTCTATGGTGGACGTGTCCTTCAAGGCCTTTGGATTTGCATTTGCTGAAGATCTGATGGTCATGCCTTGAAGGTCTACCATGATCACGTGTGTGGCCCCTGCGCTGGATCTATCGAATTTGCAATTATTAAAAATAATTGCGTTACCTGGGAATCGAACCCAGATCTTTGCAGACGCATGCTCTAACCACAAGCCATTCATGCTATCACTTTTTGCTGTTAACAACTCTGCAAAAAAAACAAGATATAGAAAAACGTGACAGAATAAATATATAAAAAAAAAATAACATAATGTCAATTGGTCACTTTGAGATTTAAGTGACTAAAAGACAAAAGTTTGCAAGGACCACTCGCACGACGCCACATGTCCGAAGCTAGAAGACAAAAGAACAATGGACCAACCATGTGATGACACGCGGTCATCTTCTTCATGCAAACAAAATTGCATCGTGAACCACCAGCCAAGAACACAAAATTATGTGACTTTCAAGCAATTTCCAATCAACATATCTCTCCCATCTCTTCATGAAATCGTACGAAATAAAAACCAAAATCGAAGAGCTCCAAATGGGGAACAATATAGAACCAATTATTTTCACAAATAAAGCATTTATCTTATAGAAAATAGAACAACAAGGCGTGGGTCTAACCTTTTGTATCCATAGAAAATAGTAAAACCTACAAAACTTAAATCCATAGAATATGATTATAATAAACACACAAAGAGTCTGGATCACCTATTTTGGTCCTTACGAATTAAATGGTGCGGTTTATATTGCCTGAAAACACCTGTACACGGTAGTCGGAAGCATAGGACCTCGAAAGCCCTAACAATGGTGGAACGTCGTATCTGCCTCAAAGCTTCACGAAAACGGCTCTAATTTCTTCTAAGCATCATCATTAACTCAAATAGGTGGTTAGCTTATATCAAAACACAGTAAAACATGAATTTATAAAAAAATCAAAATATGCATGAAGATGGTGAATTGAACGTGAGCGTTATAAAGGTTATAGCCATCATGCATTGATCCAAACCTACTATATATCACCTTAGGAAGAGAACATGATGCTTGTTTGGCTCTAAAACTCCTTGTAATGATGAATACGAAAATTCACTATTCTTCGATATTCTTGACGCTTGGAAACCCTTGTCCCCTCTCTAATTTTCGTGCCCCTGGCTGCTGAGAATGTAAGATATATATAGAGAATAGGATTAGGTCAGAATCATGGAGAAATATCTTGCTTTTCTTTAGAAAAATATTTGGTTCAAATCTTGCACATAATCTTTCTATTTTTGCTCCTTCTCAATCCAATTTCTTTTCTTACGATTTTGGAATGATTATGTGGGATATTTGACAAATAATTGAATCAATTCTAAAGACAAATCAAATCTTCTATTATTTTTATAATTTTATTTAATTAAATTATGATTTTAATGAATAAAATCTATAAAATAATAAATAAAAATAATAAAAATATAAAAGGTATATTCCATGGTCGTGGATGGGCTTAAGAAGGTGTTAGAACAAAAAGAAATCAAGCCCATTTAGAAGAAGAATCATTTTGGACCATATTTCTCTTTGTACACCTCTTGAAAATTGCTCAATTTGCACGTGTTGTAACCTTCTCAATTTTCAATATTTTTGAGTGTTCTTGGACCTTTTAGAAAGCTTTAAGAGTCCTCTAAAGGCTCCTTTTGGTTTCATCTCAATTGAGTCTACCATGTTCAAGTTATGAACTTTTGAAAAAGACGACTTTTTGCGATCTCTTAGAAGGACCTGTAATGTTTTGGCCTATATCTCTTATGCGGAAGCATTTCTGGATCTTGGACCCAACATAAAAGTCGTAGAGAATTGAATTTCCTTGAAAATGAGATTTGGTTGAGGAATTTATGATAAAGTATGAGAGAGATACAATCAGTCAAAGTTGGGTTGACTTTTAGTTCAAAACCCTAAATTAGTAACTTGGACATTTGAAGACTTCGGAGCTTTCCTTGATAAATCATGATCAATACTTGATCAAATGATGAATTATACTTCATAATGAGGATGTTTACCAAAAATCAGAAGTTTTGCCTGTGGTTTGACCATAGTTTGACTTTTGGGTCAACCAGTCGATTACTGATCGTTTGGGCCATTGAATGAGCAATCTTTTGAATCAGAGCTTGAAACTTGGCATGAGGATAATTTGAAACATATGAGAGACCATGAAATCCACTTGAGGTATCAGAAGTTGATTTTACTTTGAGAGAAGCAAAACCCTAGTTGGAGGGTTTGTTGTTTAGGAGAGAGACTGCATGCTTCCTTCTTGTATATCTTTGAGCATTTGAAAGTCAGATTGACTGAAATATGAATAAATATGTTGGGCAAATTTTGGGGTATGACAGCTGCCCCTGTTCAATCTTCTTATACCTGAGGATATAGATTGGCTTGTGTGCCTGTCGGAATCTGAAGGTAGAAGAGGATTGAACACTAGAATACCCAAGAATTTGCCCAAGCCGAAGCAGGGACTTTTGCTGGAGACGGGCTTAAAGATGTCGCGCAAGTGTTGGAAAGATGTATGAGACGGGCTTAAAGATGCCATCTGATCTGGATAAATACGAAAGTCAGAATGAGTCGTACGTTAGACTATATCCGAGCTTGAAGTATTGAGGTGTTTGTCGGAGATGGGCTTGAAGATGCCATCAGAGGTTTGAAAAGTTGATTGTTTTAAGGAATCGTCTGAGATATCGACTTAAATCTGAAGGTAGATCATTAAGGAACCGTCCAAGGTATCGACTTAGATCTGAAGGTAGATTGTTAAGGAACCGTTCAAGGTATCGACTTAACTCTGAAGGTGGATCATTAAGGAACCGTCCAAGGTATCAACTTAACTCCAAAGGTAGATCATTAAGGAACCGTCCAAGGTATCAACTTAGATCTGAAGGTAGATTGTTAAGGAACCGTCCAAGGTATCGACTTAACTCTGAAGGTGGATCATTAAGGAACCGTCCAAGGTATCGACTTAACTCCAAAGGTAGATCATTAAGGAACCGTCCAAGGTATCGACTTAGATCTGAAGGTAGATTGTTAATGTTTATTTGACTGCAGCAGTAACCTGAAAAAGGTAAAGTTAGTTTTTTATGCCATGTCATGATGCATGTAATGTTTTTATGTGACGGGATTCTCAAAATAAATGAGAACCTCGCATGTTATGTACGCACTTGTCGCGATGCTTTATGTATTATGTATGAACGTGTATGCAATTGTATGAATATGTTTATGACATGTGATATGTGAATATGATTTATGTTGTCTTGATTGAGAAAATAAATCTCTGTATCCTTGTGATTTTATCGTCCGATCTTGTCTTGAGGATGCTCAGCTGGGGATTTATGGTTTCTGCTTGGGGATGATCAGTAGTTTGATGGATCCTGACTGCGGATGAAAGATATTAGTAAGCCATGTTGGAGAAAAGCAAAGTGTCGGAGAACCGGTGGTGTTGAAGATGTAAACTCTGTTGGGGAGCCATGTCTTTGTCGGGACGAGTATGTTTGAAGATATCTTCTTAATGATTACTCTGTGGGGATATGATCTTATGACCGTGGCTCTGTGGGGAGATGTGGGTGTCTCGAAAGTTGCCCCCAGTATCATAGTAACTTACTACTTGATTCAGGACACGCCACTGAGTATTGATCAAGACATTGAACTGGACTTGCATAGATTTGCCCCAGTTAGCAGGAACTTTGGAAAGATTCGCCTCGCGAGGACTTTATGAGATGTTTACTATGGGCGATATGCCCCCAGTAATCATAGGCTCATGACAATGTCTCACGTTGATTGGGGAGTAGCTTTAGATATACTTGGATGCATATCCATGAGAGATTCTCAGAATCTTGACTTGATTGCCCCAGATTGATTGGAAAATAATTTGAAATCCACTTGGAATGTATGCCTTTGACTTTTTGGCATTTAAGAGATTCTTCAAATCTTGACTTGATTGCCCCAGATTGATCGGACGACGCGTGCCATGCCCCTTGTATACGCAGGAGACATTGCTTCTCGGAGTAATCTTGTCTGTCGGGATAACTTTCAGTCATTAGTTGTACCCTGTGCAAGTTCTTTCTGATGCTAACATTTGAAATTATGTAGCAGAATATGTTTAATAATGAATTCATGAGATGCAGTGCGTACGTCTGTCTTGAGTTTTTGAAAAACATTAAAACAGGAGATGTAAAAGCGTGATATTTGTAAAAACATGCTATTTTTGTAGAAGCGAAATATCGACTCAGCATTTTGGTAACCCTTAAGGAGTCGGGATACCTTTTTGGTGACAATATGCTTTTGAACTAACCATGCTTCAATTAGGACTTTCAAGGGTTGTAACGTGGCTTGGTTCGCGGTTTAAGAAACAAAGGATAAAGGCTCAAAATTTTATTGTACCCACCTCTCTTCGTGATGACCTTCAGTCCTAAGCTCAGTTAATTCAACTTATGCATTGAGGTTCCAAGAGATTTTGGATTTGCACCTTTGATAATGATGATGGTTCATAAGCAAAAGAACTTTTGAGATGGCAGTCTCTTCTTCCTTTTGGTAGTCACAACATTGTGTTGTTCAGGAATTTTTTGACTTCTTTTTTCATCTTTTTGATGTCCCTAACTTTTGCCTGAACTGTCTCTTTTGAGCTTACAGTCAGCGGGACGCCTTGATTTTTGCCTAAGTCTTCTTTTTGATTTTTGACTTAGCAGGCTTTTCTTTGTATATATGTTTTTCATTTTTTTTATTTTTGAAAGATATTGACTGCCTTGTTTAATGATTGATGAACCGTCATTGTCTTTTGATTGACATTTCCAACACTTCTTTGATGTGTGCGGTTGAACGTTTGTGATTGAAACCTTTGTTGAAAGGTGTACTAAATGATTCTCTTAAAATAGAATGCACAACCAAATTAACTGAGAACTACCCTGCCCCAGGTTATGATCAAGGGTTTTAATTAGTACAAGAAAGAAACTTCTACTTCTTAGGCTCAAAGGGGTTAACGAGGGATTAACATCCTTATATCTCCACTGTTTAGGAATTGAAACAATGCCTGTACATCGTCAACATAGTCCATTCAAAAGCATACTGTATAAGGTTGCGGTATTGTTTTCGTCATCCTCCCTTAAAAGGCCTATAGCTTAGCAGGAGTTGAGTATCATAAAGCATATGCAAAGTAAAGACATAATTTGAAATGAGTGATAGCGAAATAAATTATTCAAGACAAACATATGCAATGCACTGATGATGATTATTAAGACAAATAATGTCTATCATGAGTCAAATGTTTAAACAAACAGAAAGGATACTTGTAAACGAAAGTAGATCTAATGATCCAAAAGTTCGTCCGTCGAGACGTCAATCAATCTTGTCATGACTAGGCATAGGAGCGGTGATCACCACAGGGGTTTCAGGAGGGTGGTGTTAGAATTTGTTGGCTCGATTGCCCTGAGCATCTGGATCATATGAGTGAATTGATTGTTGTGACTCAGTTGTCGTGATTCCATTATCGTGACTCAGTTGTCGTGACTTTGTTGTCGTGATTCCATTATCGTGACTCAGTTGTCGTGATTCCATTATCGTGACTCAGTTGTCGTGACTTCGTTGTCGTGATTCCATTATCGTGACTCAGTTGTCGTGATTCCATTATCGTGACTCAGTTGTCGTGACTTTGTCGTCGTGACTTTGTTGTCGTGACTCAGTTGTCGTGACTTCATTGTCGTGGTCTTTTCTGATTTGAGTGTCATGATTAAATCTTTAATCGCACGCTTCAACGGTCTACCATCCTTTAGACCATAACCAGGATTGTTCGAATAATAAGCGCATCTTGCATTGTAATTGTACCCCAAGAATAGGAGTGCCTTCAATTCTTCTTGCCCCTTGGGTGAGTTCAGAATAAAAGTCTGGGATCAGGTATTCCGAACCTGGAGGTGTTTGACTGATTGCTCGAAATCCACTTATGCTGAAGTAAACAACAAGAGAGAATGAGATACCCGTTGTGAGAAACCTGTTATGCGATGTTATGGATGCAAATGCAATATTTTCAAGGATCATTAGGAATTTAGTTAGCAACATTAAAAAATGATTTGGTCGCGCCTTTGTCTGAAGAAATATGAACTTTGTCTTGGAACGTCTTTCTTTGAGAATCGAGCTCACCATATCGAGTGGGTCATCGCCTCTAATTCGGGATACTTCTGAATTTGAAAGTATATGGCTAGAGGAAAATAAATCCTCTTGCCCTTTGATAGGTACTGTGTCTTTGAATTGGAAGATATGTGGCCAGAGGAAAATAAATCCTCTTGCCCCTTGATTGGGAGATCAACCTTTGATAGAGGTACCTGAAATTGTGCGCCCTAAATCTCTAAGATCCTTGAAAGGGTTAGTTAAATCATGTTATGCTTATGATGTCATGATGTCATGATGTTATGCGGATGCAGTTCATTAGACATAGTGTGAGATAGTAAGGGCAAAAAAGTACTTTAACAAAACCTGCAAGGAAACAAAGGTTAGTATGTTATGCGAATATAGCTCATTAGGCATAGCGTGGAATAGTGAGGGAAAAACAAGTCCTTTAACAAAACCTGCGAGAAAACAAAGGTTAGTAGCAAACGCAAACAAGTCACACAAGTGCCCTTAGGTTTAGAGGCTTGCATGAAGTTCGTAGGTAAGTACCCTCCCCACTGACGTTTAGTTGGTTCAACCTGTCCTAGAATAGTAACCGGGTTCTATGGTGCTCATATCCCTGATCTTTCTCGTGGGCATTGTCTCAACATAGCGCACAATCGGCCAGCCAAAAGCATCCCTTGAGTCCAATCTCAATGAGTGTAGCATCGAGTATCAACCAGCTTCAGTCAGGAATCCAAAGCCAGCCATCTCGCTACTTCCTATAGGCCAAAGTCAAGTTCAACTAAGGTTCTAAGGGCGAATTAGTGCTTATGACACCACGCGGTAGCCAAACGTCTCCTCGATCAGATTCAAGGGCCATCAGGACAAACCAAAGCGTCGCACTAACGGTGGCCACCAGTTCAACCATAACGATACATGTCGTACAGCCTCCCTGGTCTATTGCCACATACCTAAGGTACACTAGATCCGGGTGTAGGATCTTTCACACAGCAGAATACCCAAAGCAGCCTTTAAAGATAAATCAAACAAGTCAAACAAATTTAAAGTGATCCTAGCTCTAAGGTAACCCCTCTTTTTAATCGAAAGCATCCCCAGCAGAGTCGCCAGTTCTGTAATACGGTGAACTGACTTTTTATTAATCGGAATGTCGCGGTAAGCAAGAGTCGCCACCGACTTTTATTTTATCCAATTGGAAAGGCAAAAAGAACAGGAAAGACCTTTGAAAGATTTTGAGTTCGGGGGGTAAGTTATACAAAGGGAAGGTGTAAGGCACCCTTTGTATCCATGGTTATCCATGGGCTCTTAATTGCTTGGCTCACTTTGTTTTGTTTGAATTGTTTGAAAAGTGTCGTGTGTGAATAGTAAAGAGATTTTGTTAAGGACTTTAGCTTGTAAATAAGCGTAGCCTTGTTTTGAAAATATTTGAAAGTTAGTGGAAAAAGAGTTTGAATTTGATTTTGAATTTGAAATAGAGCAAGCAATTAATAGCAACTACCTTAAGTTTTAAAGTTTTGTTCTTTTAGTCTTTCAGGTGAAAGGATCTATCCATACCATAAGAGGGCAGGAAGTCTTTCAATTGGATGTGGAAGGGTCGTCGGGAATAATCGTTCGCCATAAGACTGTCCCTAGCCATAAAGAGGGCAGGTAGTCTAAGGGAAGGATATAATAGTCATTTTATTCTTTAGGCATCATGCGAGGATACCTTAGCAATTTGGGGACAATCATTCTGTATAAGGCAACCTCGAGGGAGTTTCAATAACTTTGAAGGCGACATTGCTTTAGGTATCCTCGGAATCGAGGGACTTTGACTATTTTAACAACTTAAAGGCAACAAGAAACAAGGCAGCAATTAATAGGCAATAGGCAACAAGAGAGGTTACCCTAGAGGTGAGTGTGTGCACCAATCACGTGATTGTATTCAGATAATATTTATCTTATAGTTATAGTTATCTAATTCTGTTAAAGGCTTGCACTCCCTAAGATTACTAACCACGCAGTTTAAAATTGCAGAAAATTAAAGGCGGAAAGATAAATGTCCTACGCTATTACAATAAACACCTGCGGGGATGGGGGAAATTAAAAGACAACAGAAAACCCTTATAGGGTCACAAAAATAAAAGGGAAAAATTAATTTCCACATCTTCTTCGCCTTGATCTTCTTTGAATCTTTGATTGACTCTGATCATCTGAGAAAATAATAGAAAATAAATAGCAGTTAGTGTAGGAGAGATTCATCGACTATTTGTATAAGCCCTAATTCAGTTTATAAGGAAAAAGGAGAAATGATATTTAAATAAAATAAAAAAAGAAAAGATTAGAAACTTAGCTTCTTGATTGGCATGGCGCGTAGTTGGAAGATTTCTGATTAACCCTAAAAAGCATTGACATGAAGAAGAGAAGCGTTAGTGCATTTAAGATTCGTTAACTATAGGTATAAACCCTATTTCACAAAACAAATAAATGGGATTGAACAAACCCTAAAAAGATAATGATGGGTAGATGAGCCAGAATAGAATATAATAATTATAAGGTTAAACCTAATATTTTAATTAATTAAGTGTATAAATAAAAATAAAAATTAAAGGATTGTAAAGAAAATCGAGTTTTCGATTTAAAAATAGATAATTATAAAACTATTATTTATATAAATGATTTATAGTAAAACAAATAAATAACAAAAGAATGATAAAAACAAAAACAAAAAAAAAAAAGAATAAAAGATAATTATGTAATTGAAAAATAAAAAAAAAAAAATAAAAAAAAATTTAGAGAAACTTAGCTTGGATCAGGTGTGTTGAGTTTGCGAAGGTCTATGGTGGACGTGTCCTTCAAGGCCTTTGGATTTGCATTTGCTGAAGATCTGATGGTCATGCCTTGAAGGTCTACCATGATCACGTGTGTGGCCCCTGCGCTGGATCTATCGAATTTGCAATTATTAAAAATAATTGCGTTACCTGGGAATCGAACCCAGATCTTTGCAGACGCATGCTCTAACCACAAGCCATTCATGCTATCACTTTTTGCTGTTAACAACTCTGCAAAAAAAACAAGATATAGAAAAACGTGACAGAATAAATATATAAAAAAAAAATAACATAATGTCAATTGGTCACTTTGAGATTTAAGTGACTAAAAGACAAAAGTTTGCAAGGACCACTCGCACGACGCCACATGTCCGAAGCTAGAAGACAAAAGAACAATGGACCAACCATGTGATGACACGCGGTCATCTTCTTCATGCAAACAAAATTGCATCGTGAACCACCAGCCAAGAACACAAAATTATGTGACTTTCAAGCAATTTCCAATCAACATATCTCTCCCATCTCTTCATGAAATCGTACGAAATAAAAACCAAAATCGAAGAGCTCCAAATGGGGAACAATATAGAACCAATTATTTTCACAAATAAAGCATTTATCTTATAGAAAATAGAACAACAAGGCGTGGGTCTAACCTTTTGTATCCATAGAAAATAGTAAAACCTACAAAACTTAAATCCATAGAATATGATTATAATAAACACACAAAGAGTCTGGATCACCTATTTTGGTCCTTACGAATTAAATGGTGCGGTTTATATTGCCTGAAAACACCTGTACACGGTAGTCGGAAGCATAGGACCTCGAAAGCCCTAACAATGGTGGAACGTCGTATCTGCCTCAAAGCTTCACGAAAACGGCTCTAATTTCTTCTAAGCATCATCATTAACTCAAATAGGTGGTTAGCTTATATCAAAACACAGTAAAACATGAATTTATAAAAAAATCAAAATATGCATGAAGATGGTGAATTGAACGTGAGCGTTATAAAGGTTATAGCCATCATGCATTGATCCAAACCTACTATATATCACCTTAGGAAGAGAACATGATGCTTGTTTGGCTCTAAAACTCCTTGTAATGATGAATACGAAAATTCACTATTCTTCGATATTCTTGACGCTTGGAAACCCTTGTCCCCTCTCTAATTTTCGTGCCCCTGGCTGCTGAGAATGTAAGATATATATAGAGAATAGGATTAGGTCAGAATCATGGAGAAATATCTTGCTTTTCTTTAGAAAAATATTTGGTTCAAATCTTGCACATAATCTTTCTATTTTTGCTCCTTCTCAATCCAATTTCTTTTCTTACGATTTTGGAATGATTATGTGGGATATTTGACAAATAATTGAATCAATTCTAAAGACAAATCAAATCTTCTATTATTTTTATAATTTTATTTAATTAAATTATGATTTTAATGAATAAAATCTATAAAATAATAAATAAAAATAATAAAAATATAAAAGGTATATTCCATGGTCGTGGATGGGCTTAAGAAGGTGTTAGAACAAAAAGAAATCAAGCCCATTTAGAAGAAGAATCATTTTGGACCATATTTCTCTTTGTACACCTCTTGAAAATTGCTCAATTTGCACGTGTTGTAACCTTCTCAATTTTCAATATTTTTGAGTGTTCTTGGACCTTTTAGAAAGCTTTAAGAGTCCTCTAAAGGCTCCTTTTGGTTTCATCTCAATTGAGTCTACCATGTTCAAGTTATGAACTTTTGAAAAAGACGACTTTTTGCGATCTCTTAGAAGGACCTGTAATGTTTTGGCCTATATCTCTTATGCGGAAGCATTTCTGGATCTTGGACCCAACATAAAAGTCGTAGAGAATTGAATTTCCTTGAAAATGAGATTTGGTTGAGGAATTTATGATAAAGTATGAGAGAGATACAATCAGTCAAAGTTGGGTTGACTTTTAGTTCAAAACCCTAAATTAGTAACTTGGACATTTGAAGACTTCGGAGCTTTCCTTGATAAATCATGATCAATACTTGATCAAATGATGAATTATACTTCATAATGAGGATGTTTACCAAAAATCAGAAGTTTTGCCTGTGGTTTGACCATAGTTTGACTTTTGGGTCAACCAGTCGATTACTGATCGTTTGGGCCATTGAATGAGCAATCTTTTGAATCAGAGCTTGAAACTTGGCATGAGGATAATTTGAAACATATGAGAGACCATGAAATCCACTTGAGGTATCAGAAGTTGATTTTACTTTGAGAGAAGCAAAACCCTAGTTGGAGGGTTTGTTGTTTAGGAGAGAGACTGCATGCTTCCTTCTTGTATATCTTTGAGCATTTGAAAGTCAGATTGACTGAAATATGAATAAATATGTTGGGCAAATTTTGGGGTATGACACCCGGTAACACGATGAGTATACACCAGATCATTCCCATCGAGTACCCACATATCTCACACTGATCAATGAGTATACACCAGATCATTCCCATTGAGAGCAGTGAATATGCCTAGGTATCCCTTCCCACCAATGAGTATACACCAGATCATTCCCATTGGTGGCCATCCACGGAGTATACACCAGATCATTCCCGCGTGGAGGGGGACTAATGTAATGCATAAAGATGACGACGTATGCAACGAGTATACACCAGATCATTCTCATTGCGTACTCGTTGATGCACAAATATCACGATATAGCATTCCATATAATGCATTTTAACAATTGTACATATTCATGCAATTTGTATATACATGGTCACACATGGTATCATACAATATCAACACAATTCATAAGACATGTAAGCCTAAAGAGGCGCCCGGTTCACCAAATTGAACGGGACTGCACTCCGGGGAAAATTAGCACAAAGTTCTATTTCCAACAGTTTGTCTTAATGTGCGTTAAATCTATCCAAAAATGGTATTTTAACGTCGGGATTAATTTTCCTAGATAGTGTATCTTATAAGCCATCCAACGGTACAAGGTTTGCATCAAATGGACGAATGAGCCAAAATTTATGAATTTCCGAAGTTGAAAAAATTCTCATTCAGACTAAGTAGTAATCATTAATATTATACATATTTTTGTGATGGATAGAAAAGTTGTCCACTAAAAAAATCACCCTTCTCTCATTGCAATATCAGCAGTGGCACGTGCGATAGCAAACCTAAAGAGACAAGAAACGGAATGTGAATCAACATAGCGGTTTTTGTGTTTTTGGTACTCCCAACCCACCCTAACTACAGCGAATACAGCATCATTGTTAGGATGCTAATTTGGAACCCTAACAAACTAAAGAAAACTAAGAGAAATAAAAGTTAACTAATAAAAATAAACTTCATTTGTTTTCATTCATACCTAATGTCTCAATGAGACTACAATATATAGGACTTCTAGTGATAATAAACTTAAAGGCTCAAACACTACTAAAAGCCCAATTCAACCAAACCTTCAAAATAAAATAAAAACTAACATTATATTACTAATTAAAATATCTAATTGCACCTCTTATCATTGCCGCCCGGTTCAAATTGAACCTTGTCCTCAAGGTTCTAAAATTACTCCCGGATCCCATTGCTTAAACGGAACAATCATAACAAACAAAAATTCAACCACTAATGTTATTAACATTGTTGTGCTGGTTTCCAAAATTGAGAGTTCCTTGGCTAGAGTTTTCAAAGAGTTTATTTGATTAATCAACTTGATAAGTTTTGCAACTGTCAAAGATAGATCAGACCTTGGTATTAGCACCAGAAACTCTTGTGCAGATACAAATGATTTCCTATTTTGCTGAGACAATAATGGAGCAATTGTCCATGATTTGTTAGCACACAAAAATTCATCTTTTCTACTCAAGTCCCTTGCTCCAAGACTTAGCAGCAAAATCATGTTTTCAAAATTGCCATTAATTGTAAAGTCACTACAATCATTGTGAGATAGGAGTTTTCTCCCTGTATTGGACAATCGTTGCCTAACAACAGTTTTTGAGGAAGTGGTTTGTTGACCTTTGGAAAGTGTTGTAGATGTCTCAATGTTTGCTCCATATTGAGAATCTTCTACCAAACAAGTAACTAAGGGAGTTCCAAAGATCTTCCTGTCTCCACCCTTCACATTATCCGAATGTTGATGCACTATTTCTAAGTTTGTTTTCTTGAATCGATAGGCCACAATATGTTCTTCATCCTTGATTGAAGTCAATGACTCCAACAGATCCTCTAGATATGGATAAATCTTATGCTCATAAACCTATGCAAGCAAAAACATTTTAGCACTCTTCCAGCAGCATGCAGCGCCTAATGCTTGGCAAAAATATCTGTAGCAACCATGCTTCAGAACACTCACTAGGTACGGCATGGGAAGACCACTCCCATCACAATAAAAGACAGCAACTGTCATGTTCCATAAAAGGATAATTCCTAAGTATTCTATAGAGAAAATGGAGCCATCAAAAGATTCCCAATAAAGAACACTTATCTCTTGGTCTCCCAAACTTTGATCTAAATTATCTGTTGGGAAATTGGTGTCCATTTCAGAACTGTTATCACAATCATATTGCAATTCTAGATCATTTTTACCATCAAGGAACACAATTTTAGCTTCAGAAACTTCCCAAAGAATTAGCAGTCCATCCTGGATATAACTATCATTTAAAACACCAACTAAAGGCCCTTGACTTTGTAGGAACTCCAAGTATTTGTAAGGAAATTGCTTATAAGAAATCAAAATTCCTTCAACATTATCACTGCCAATCATCTCGAGTCTTCCATCTCTTAACTGTGTTTTCGTTCTAAATATGGTTTTCCCCGAGAAACATGTAACACCAACAGCGACACGACCTTTCATCGAGTGGTGTGGTCCAGGGTCAAAAACCAGAGTGGCTGTTAGTAGCAGTTTTGCAAAGTTCATACTACATTTCTTGAGTTCAACCCCCATAAGATGTGTTAAATTTGACATCAAAAAAATGATATGTGCAAATAATCTTGAAGAAAAATACCTTGTGATAATCATTGTTGTGGATGTAAGTGGAGTTTTAGGTGGCCCTGCGTCATATGGCTCGGTGTTAGGGATTACAGCATCCCACACAATTATGGATCTTTTTGAATCTGTCAGAGACAACAATAACTTCTCATCAGTCTCAAACGAGTTGAAACATGATGTCTTCGATGGTGATGGAGAAGTGGAACAAAACTTCAACTCCGAATTCGACTCCTCCGCGAACACTTTGGGTTGCTCCGATTGTGTTCTACACATATTTCGTGGTTCTTCTAAATATTCCTCAATGGTTGCACGACTTAGATCTGTAGCAACACTTTGATCAGGTGGTTTCAAGGGTGGCGGCGGTACCGGAGATTGATCGGCAAGCATTGCCAAGGGTGGCTCCAGTGGTGGGTTCTCTTTATCGATTAGAAGAATAGGGTTGTCCAAATCTTGTTGTTTTGCTTCAAAGTAAATGGGTTTTAGAGAATAATTTGTGACGAAGGGGGTGGAAAGTGTTAACGATGGATGTTGAACGGAAGTTAGGAAGTTAGGGTTTTGAACAGAAGAGGGTGGTTTGTGTAAAGATACATTTATGAGATTGCTAACATTGGATGGGACTATGTCTAAAGTATTTAACCTTATAGGCAACTCACCTTCCGATTTATCCCAACTAGTAAGTTTGTAGCTTATATCAGCAACATGTTCCTCTTCCTCTTGTTCCGTATGTACTAGTTGAAGCTCCTGGTGTGGCTCTTCTTCTTCATCGTCCAGCGGTAAAATAGGTCTCCATTCCGGCTTGAATCTCCATAATAATGCTGTTGTAAAAGTATCCCAATTATATCTGCGATGAACACGAGACCACCATATCCACCATGTGAAAGCAGGACCTCTCAATGCTCCAACAACTTTCAAAACCTTCAATGACTTGGGTGTTTCATGCTCCTTGAAAAATTTCTCAAAACAAAGAATCCACCAATAGACATCTTCTTCTCCATCAAACAATAATATTGTCATGGATTTAAACAGAAGTGAGATCGAAAATGAAAGCACCAATTGTTAGGATGCTAATTTGGAACCCTAACAAACTAAAGAAAACTAAGAGAAATAAAAGTTAACTAATAAAAATAAACTT